>NW_012101254.1:7410124-7429230 GCF_000951045.1 Mandrillus leucophaeus
AAAAAAAAAAAAAAAAAAAAATTGGGTGAGATCAAATAGAAACAGACACACACAATATGCAAAATTATCCTATTTTACTCATTGAGGCCTATCCCCCTCTTGCTTTCTCAGAAACTCTAGATGATCGGTTACCCTTTTCTCTGCTGTGTTCATTTCCCTTCCACACACGCTCAAGTCTCAACTGTCTTCAAACATACACACACTCATACACACACATTTCATATACTCATACACTCACACACACACTCATACACACACATTTCATACACTCACACACACTCATACACTCACACACACACTCATACACACACATTTCATACACTCACAGGCCTGTTCTTGCCCACAAATCCCCTTCAGCTACCATCTCCCTTTTCTCCCCTTTCCTTGCCAGGAAAACTACTTAAAAGACTTGTCCATGCAAGTTGAGTATCATTTATCCAAAAGTTTTGGGACTAGAGGTGTTTCAGATTTCGGAATTGGGAATATTTGCATTATACTTACTGGCTGAACATCCCATATCTGAAAATCCAAAACTGGAAATAAGCATTTCCTTTGAGCATCATGTCAGTACTCAAAAAGCTTCAGATTTTGGAGTATTTCAGATTTTGGATTTTCAGTGCTCAACCTGTACTCACTTTCTCCATTTCCTTGCCTGTGACTCATATCTCAATCCACTTGAAACTCACTTCTGTTCCCATTATTTTACAAAACTACTCCAAGATCAACAGTGATGTCAATGTTGCTGAACCCAAAGCACATTTTTCAAGCTCCCTTATCTCACCTCCCAGCACTATATGCTTCTGCTGATCACCACCTTCGTGAAACCCTCTTTTCCTTTGAATCTTAGCATACCAGCCTCTTGGTTTGCCTTTTTCAACAGATGTTTATTAAGCATCTATTTTGTGCCAAGCACTATTTCAGGCACTGAATGTAGTGATGAACAAGAGACAAACTACTTGTTTTTGTGACACTTATATTTTACCTGTCTGACCCCTCTTTCTGCTTTGCAGGCTCCTACTCTCCTCCTTGATCATTAAATGCTGACATTTTCTGGAGCTCAGTCCTAAGACCTCTTCTCTCCAGAGGAAATCTCATCACTACCCACAGCCTTAATGGCCATACATGTCGATGCCTCGCAAATATGTATCTCTAGCTTATACCTCTCTCCTGCTTCTTGGGAAAGCAGAATACCCACCTGCCTTCTCAGTGTATCTACTTGGAAGACTCAGAGGAACCTGACAATCAACATGTCCAAGACTGAATTCACCATCTCCCCTTCCAAACCCCTCAGTGACTAGAACCATTTACAGCTGTGTAAACCAGGTACTTGCTTCCTTACACCTTCTTCCTGCCCCAGTCCCAATCCATTACCAAATCCTATTGAATATACATTCCTAGTATCTCTAAAATATTTCCATTTTCCCCATCTGCAATGCCACCATTGTAGTGCAAGCTACCACCATTTCTGGACTATTACAAGTTTCCTAGGTGGCCCATACACTGAAAGCATATTTCAAAATCTAAACTGGATCGTGTCATCCAGCTGGCTAAAGCCTTTTGATGACTTCACACTGCCTACAAGGCCTACTGGCCTCTGGATCTTTCCTACCCTCATTAGTATCATGCTGCTCCTTCTCTAGGCACTTCTACACAGGCCTTCTCTCAGGCTCTCAAACCTGCCCAGCTTCTTTACTGACCTGATCCCCGCCCCGCAACAGGCACACCAAAGGCTCTTCCACAGCTGCCCCTTACCTACCTTCACCTGTACTACTGTAGCTTGTTAGCACTCAGTGCAAACAGCATTTCCTCAGGGAAACCTTTGCAGCACCTTCAGAACAAGGCCAGGTGCCAGCTCATAAGCTCTCAAAGATCCTTCTGAGACAATACTATAGTTTTTTTGTTTTTGTTTTTTAAATAAAAGAGATGGGGTCTCACTATGTTTCCCAGGCTGGTCTCAAACTCCTGAGCTCAAGCGATCCTCCCACTTCGGCTTCCCAAAGTGCTAGGATTACAGGTGTGAGCCACCGCACCCGGCCACTATACTTTTAATTGTATATTCATTAGTGAGATTATTTGATTTGCTTATCTTTCCCGCTGAACCTTAAAGCTCCAAAATCAGGGGTCGTGTGCATTTGTGTTCACCCATGGATCCTTTAACCCTAGCACAATGTCTGACACACAGTAAACACTCCGGAAATGTTTGTTTGTTTGAGACGAAGTCTTACTCTGTTGCCCAAGCTGGAGTGCAGTGGCGCGATCTCAGCTCACTGCAACCTCCACCTCCCAGGTTCAAGCAATTCTCCTGCTTCAGCCTCCCGATTAGCTGTGACTACAGGCACGTGCCACCATGCCCGGCTAATTTTTATATTTAGTAGAGATGGGGTTTCACTATGTTGGCCAGGCTGGTCTTGAACTCCTGACCTTGTGATCCGCCCGCTTTGGCCTCCCAAAGTGCTGGGATTACAGGTGTGAGCCACCACGCCTGGCCAACACCCCAGAAATATTTACTGAAACACAGACAACCAAGCATGACACTCTTGGAGATTACATTCACTTGGCTCATGTCCACAGAAAAATCCACAATACTACAATAATAATCGTGAAAAACCAAAATTCAAATTAAATAAATTAGTCCTAACAATTAGCATGTGATTAACTGCTTTATTCACAAGTCTCTATTTATCCAACAACTATGTATTGAGAATCTACTATGGACCAAGGACCGTGCCGGAAGTTATTCATACTACAGTGGCAAAATGATGTCCCTGTCTTCATGGAGCTTACAAAAATTATTTACTGTCCAACCAGAGGGTGATCTGAAAAGCACACACACATAGATTAATTTAGGGTGGTACAGGAGATGCCTGACCAAATTCTCCTTTATGGAAATTCTACATTACTAAAACAGGAGATATCAATGTTCCCAAAGTTTCTGCGATAAGTAGGTGTTCAAAACAGTATCATGCTGCTGCTTCTCTAGGCATTTCCACACAGCTGTCCTCTCAGGCTTTCAAACCTGCCCAGCTTCTTTACCGACCTGATCCCCTCTACACCAAGGGGGCAGCGTTGTTGTTTAGCGTTGCTACTAGAGAAAAGAGGGGGTGTATCTGCTGGGCCTGCTTTACCTTGGAAGTTATGACATCTCACTCTAGCCAGTCAGCTTTGTCCCAAAAAAGGTTACAAAAAAGGTCAAAATCCCTGCCTATTTGAATAAACTGGTTGCAACTAAAATTCCATGTCCTTCCTTCCGAAATGAGTGGGGGCAATTCAAATAATAAACCAAAAGCTGAAATCACCCAAGCAGAGGGAGAAAACCAGTATGGGTAACAGCTAAATGTTTAAATATTGTTTTCGGTAGAGAATAAGGAGACGGGTCTAAGTCTCTTGATAATCCAAAACTTCCACCTCATCGCTTATTTTAATAGAAACAAAATTAGGCCTGGACTAGAGAACAGGTTACTCCTGAGTGTAGCATGTTTCCACTACACAAAGTCACCAAACTTATTTTTAGTCTTAAAGTAACAGTAAATCTTACCCCATACTTTTATTATCTACAGTCTCAGCTTAAGTCATCTTAAGCTGAATATAGCTACTTCATAGTTATCAATGATAATGATGGCCCAGAGAAAAACAGGATCACCAAATTCACTGACAAACTCAGAATTCTTTTTAAAACTATAGAGTTATTTTTAAAGTTGGGTTTTATGGCAAGCTTTCCCAAAGTACTAATGTAGAACCCTCTGGATTTAGGCATCAGGCTTAAGTATGCCAAAGTTCTAAAAAGTATTAATAGCACAGGACATAAAGCAACACAAAACCAGAACTGTCCACAAATATTACCGGGCACTAAAGAAGAAAGCAACTTCCTTCTGGACAGAAATTCAGATGCAAATCTCAGTTTCCAAAGGATTGACTAAGGACTAAGTAACAGTTTCATAATTCTAAGCAACTCTAACAATAAATTCTTTAAACACTTTCTACTTTTTAAGACACTTACAAAGCCTTTCATTGAGTATTTCCTATATATTAGACATGTGCTAAATGCTTCACTTGAAAAGTTTGAATTAAATACTATTCCACCACAAAAGAAATACTTTTTCCACAACTACAACTACCGTGCCATTTTCACCTCCATTTTCTAGATGAAGAAACAGAGGCAGAGAATAAAGTGACGTGCCTAAGGGCCCTTTATTTATCATGGCAGAGCCAAGACTCAAACCCAGTTCTAACCGACACTACAGTCACTGCCCTGCACTGGCCCTCCCTCAGGAGTAACGCATAAATGGCCCAAAAAACCCGGAGAGAGGAAAGAAACCTCCCCGGCTAGAACCGCAGTTCAGAATAGAAACACTGAGCATATGATGGATGCAACTTAATCCGTTTCAAAAGAGGTGGGAGCCTAGAAACGAAGCCATTTTTCCTCCTCGAATAATCCTGGCTGCCTGTCCCTTTGTCTTCAATGTTAGTTCCTTTCACCATTCTGCTCCCAAACAGGTCAGGTCCCACGTCAGTTCCAGGAGGAAAGGGCTCTCTCAGCCTGCGGATCAGCTTTGGGCAGCAGCAGGAAGGGGAAGGCGGCGGCCCTCTCAATACCTCCTTTAGACTCGCCATCTGGACGTAAAGGGTTCGCCTGCTCCATCTCAGATTGCCAAGGGCCTTCCCATGAAGTTGTCTAGGCAAGCGGTGATAGGGACCTCAATGTCCTTGCTGATAAAAGAAAAATGGCAACAGAGTCATATCGCATCTAGTCCCATTCAAACTCAGACGGCAGGGCACACACCACTCAGGCACAACCCCTGGGCCGCGGATGACACAAACGTCACGGCTAGGATCCCCTTTCCTGAGCCGCCAGCCCTCTCCCAGCGCCCGAGCCAGCAGAGTCCACGCCCACCCCCGCGCCCACCCCGCGGCCCCGGCGCGCTCCCGAGGCCACGGCTACTCTGGTCCAGCAGGCTTCACAGCTACGGAAGGAGTTTTAAGAAGGCCGTTCAGCCCGCCACCCTGGCCACAGTCCCGTCAGACACTGGGTCTTTCCCCTACCTTCTCCCTTCTAGCTCACCCAGGCCAGGGGCGAGAATTCCCGCCATCCACGTCTTCAAAACCAAGCCAACCGGTCCCGGCGTGCTTTGCGATCCTGCCGTACAAAAACATGGCGGCGCTCAGGGCCCCGCCCTGATCCCAGGATGCACCGGGGAGTAGGTCCGGCCTTTCGGGTGGTGAAGAAGATGGCGGCCTCTGGGGCGGAGCCGCAGGTCCTGGTACAATTCTTGGTGTTAGGAAAGGATCTATCATAAGCTCCGTTCTCCTGGCCGGCGGGCGCACTGGTGGCGCAGGCTTGTCACGCGGCCACTGCGGCCTTGCACACTCACCGCGACCACCCGCACACCGCCGCTTACCTCCAAGAGCTGGGGCGCATGCGCAAAGTGGTCCTTGAGGTGAGGCACTCGGGCGGAGGGGGAGGTGCTGAGACGTCGAGGGCGGAAGTGGGTGTGATCTTCGGTCCGAAGGCCTAGCTGCGGGGAGTGGGTGCGGCGGGGGTTGGAGTGATCGTTAACATTTAGACTGGAGCTATTTCCCTGGAGGTGCGTCCTTGGGGAGGGCCTGACTATGTGAAGAGTGGAGAGCAGTCGTCCGCCCCCTTCTGGGCTCGCGGTGAAGTGGTGCCGCCTGTGTCCCCGCCGTTCCGCCTGTGCACTGGCCGACCTTTTAAAGCCATGCCCCAAAGTGCTGTCCTCCAGCAAAACCGAGCCCGAGGGGACAGAGCGAGCTCCTCGCCGTGGGGACAGTGCAAAGTGAAGTCAAACTGAGTATTTACCTAGGTAGGACGCCGAAGTATTTGAAAATAAACACTAAAAGCCTTATTTGAACCTAGCTTCAGATAGACCAGTCACCAGGGGTGTAAATCGGTGCACCTTTTAAAATAGCAGTCAAGTTCTGTTTGCAGATAACCAAACAAATCTCACCCTTACCCTTTGATTCTGTCTCTCCTGCTGCTAGAGATGTAGCCTAAGAAAATAATCAGATGGACCCAAAGAGCTTTGCACAAGGATATTCATGGGAGCCCTTATGTTTTTGAAGCATATTTAGTGGTCTGGAAGAGTGCTCATGATGCGAAGCTAACTGAACTATATGTACAGAATGATCCAGACTTTGAAAGGAAAAACTAAGGAAAGATATCTAAATATTAAGTAGTGCATGGTGAGATTTTGGTTATTTCCTAATGCTTATCTGTATTTTTGAAATTTTCTACCTTAAGCACATATTTTATAATAAGGAAAAACGGCTTTAAAGTAATGAAGCCAGAACTCAGGTGGAGGGGTGGAGTAATACCTTCATGGAAGACTGGCAGAGACAGATTATCTTTCAAGAGAAACATGACTGCTGGATAGTGAAACATCAGGCGGTAACCTGTAGGAAAAATGCCTTGAGAATCTGAGTAGGCAGAACAGAAGCCGCTGACTTTTCACTTAGATTTTCTTCCTATTAAGAGGTCTTAAGAAATCAGGTTCAGACTCCTCTTGTCTCGGGTGAAACTCTCTGAAGCCTACAGGGATTAAGTGACTCCCCTGAGTTTAAAAGAGGGTCTCATGATTCTTAGTTGTTAATCATGACTCAAGAAGGCAACTTAGGAGTCGCTACTGATTACATTGAGGTGCTGCTGTAGTCAGAAGGGCCAATAAAATATAAGACAATACCAGGATTAACTACGTTTATTGAGTGCTTAGTATGTGCCAGGCAGAGGTCTGAGCCTAATTTCATTGATCCCCACTAGGAAACATTATTCCTATTTTATAAAGGGACGAAGAGGCCAGCGAAGTCGCCTAACTTGTCCACGATCACGCAGTCAGCAAGAGTTTGGAGTCCGGTAGTCTGGTTCCAGAGACTCACTGTATCTCACTGTACTATGCCTCTGGCCGAGGCTGAAGAAGCTGATGGGTCCTCCAGCAGAGCTCTGCCGGAAGGGCTTAGCAGGTTAAAAGTAGCAATACTGGCATTCTCTAATTTGTTAAAACCAGCCTCTGATTATCTTAGTGGCTTCTGCCTTCATAGGTAAAAGATAAACTTTATGCAAAATAACATGAAAATAATAATTTTCTGAGTGATAATTTTAACACTTCCTGGAATGGGATTCATCATGGGTGAATTGGCAGTAAGGATGACCCAGAAACGATTTCAGAAGGATGTTAGAGAATATTGTACTCTCCGTTTAATAAACAAGTGGGAGTTATCCCAGCAGAAGGAAAACCCCTTTAGGTTTCGGTGAGGTAGAGTGGGAGGGGTGGAGGGAAGTGGAAGTGGATGTACTTTTAGAAATCCTTCCACTAGGGGCTGGGCGCGGTGGCTCACGCCTGTGATCCCAGCACTTTGGGAGGCCTAGGCGGGTGGATCACTTGAGGTCAGGAGTTCCAGACCAGCCCGGGCAACACGGTGAAACCGCATCTCTACTAAAAATACAAAAATTAGCCAGGTGTGGTGGTGTACGCCTGTAATCCCAGCTACTCAGAAGGCTGAGGCAGGAGAATCACTTGAACTTGGGAGGCAGAGGCTGCAGTGAGCCGAGATCGTGCCACTACACTCTGGCCTGGGTGACAGAGCAAGACTCTGTTTCAAAAGAAAAAAAAAACTTCCACTAAGCAGTGGTTAAAGTCAGAGGCATTTAAAATTATGGGCACCAGCCATAGGAGAGCTGGAAAACGTGTAGAGCAGAATTACACATTACACATGTGGATGTTGGGCACACGACATCTCACGAGGGAAGATACAAATCTCCATTGTCTAAACAGGAATAGGAGGCCTCTCTCCCCTCCTCAGTGCACCAAGGAATGACATCGTTGCTCTGCAGCTCCCTCCTTGGTAAAGCTGTTACTCCACTTTCAGTGAAGAGGACTCCCGAAACCCTTTTTGGCCTTTTGACACTTCCTAAGTGGGCTATTCAGTTTGTGTTCTATGTTCTTCTCCTTTAGGCCCCAGATGAGACCACCCTAAAGGAGCTGGCCGAGACCCTGCAACAGAAGAACATTGACCACATGCTGTGGCTTGAGCAACCAGAGAATATCGCCACTTGCATTGCTCTCCGGCCCTACCCCAAGGAAGAAGTGGGCCAGTATTTGAAGAAGTTCCGATTGTTCAAATGACTGCTGCTTTGATGTGTTTGAATACCAGCTGGATCCAGAATCAGCAGGCCACCCATTCCAGAGCATCATGTGCTTGCAGTGTCAGCTTGCTCCCATCTTTCAGTTGTGACAGTTTCTTGAGGGTTCAGCGCATGTTCCTATTAAAGTTGTCATTAATAACTACTTCCTCTTATTAATAAGTGCAACTGTGGAAGGTGCGCGGGCAGTGTTGTCTGGCGATCATTGCTCAAATAGAAGATTGGGTTAGACTCTCCTATGGGGGTCAAGGAAACTCCCTTCCAGTCACCCAGGTTTGAAACTTTGCTTTTGAATTCCTTCTTATTCACACCCAGTCATCATATTTCATTGAATCTAAGACAACATCAACTTTAAGATACGGTAATATTTTATGTATTGTTTAAAAAAAAGCTGGCAAATAAATTAAAACATTTGTATTTCAATAACAAAGATGTTAAAATTTGGCCAGTGTGGCGGCTCATGTCTGCTAATCCCAGGGTTTTGGGAGCCAAGGTGGGAGGAGCACTTGAGCCCATGAGTTCAAGGTTACAGTCAGTTCTAATCATGCCACTGCACTCCAGCCTGGGCAACAGAGTGAGGCACTGTCTCTGTAATGATAATAAAACGTTAAAATTCGTGTGTGTCTATATATATGTACATACATACGGATTTATTAGATTTGATGAAATCTGTCAAGTACTACAACTGTTTTCTTGTCATTTTAGTGCTGCTGCCCTGTGTCAGCCTCTCATTTTGCTCACTGGCGTGTCCCACGGTCTGCTCACCTCCAGTGTGATGCTTCAATCCAGCAGCCGCTCTGCCACCAGATAGGATGACTGAACACCTACCTGTGTAGTCTAGGCTCCTCCCTGCCTATGGAGTAATCCCAGCACTCCTTAGCTGAGACTTCAGGCCCTCCTCATGTGTATTTCCTACCCATCTTTTTTGTTTTTTGGAGATGGAGTCTCTCTCTGTCGCCCAGGCTGGAGTGTGGTGGCGCCATCTCTGCTCACTGCAACCTCTGCCTCCTGGGTTCAAGCCATTCTCCTGCCTCAGCCTCCCAAGTAGCTGGGACTACAGGCATATGCTACCACAGCTGGCTAATTTTTGTATTTTTTTAGTAAAGATGGGGTTTCACCATGTTGGCCAAGCTGGTCTCCAACTCCTGACCTCAGGTGATCCGCCAGTCTCGGCCTCCCAAAGTGCTGGGATTACAGGCGTGAGCCATCGCACCCGGCCTCCTAGCTATCTTTTTAGTTGAATCTTCTATTCCCTTATTCAAACTTGATGTTTCCACAGAGTCCCTCTAGTTGCTGTTCTCCAGTCTCTGTCATGAGAGTTGAATGTTCTTACTCCTCCCCTCCCTTTCCTGCACCTGGACTTTACTTCCACTATTTCCAGCTCAAGTGCTATCACTGCCAAAAATTCTTACCCAGCCAAAAATGATAGTTCCTTCTCTGAACATCTGTAACACTCTGCACAATGGTTACAGTATTTCTATAAACATTCAGACACACCTACAGAAACGCTTAGACATCTGTGAAGCGCAGCTGATGAGGGGTAATTTGTTCAACAGATACCTATTGTTTGTCTACGTGGCAGGCTGTGCATAAAACAGTTTTGCCCTCAGGTAGCTAAGAATCTATATGGGTAACATCCGTCCCCCTTAGATAAGGTGGTACTAAGATCCCAGATAAGAGTTCCCTTTATGGGCCCAGTGCAGTGGCTCACGCCTGTAATCCCAGCATTTGGGAGACTGAGGCGGGTGCATCACCTGAGGTCAGGAGTTGGAGACCAGCCTTGCCAACATGGTGAAACCCTGTCTCTCCTAAAAAAAAGAAAAAAGAAAAAAGCTGGGCGTGGTGACAGGCGCCTGTAATCTCAGCTACTCTGGAGGCTGAGGCAGGAGAATCACTTGAACCCGGGAGGCGGAGGTTGCAGTGAGCCGAGATTGTGCCATTTCACTCCAGCCTGTGCGACGAGAGCGAAGCTCCATCTCAAAAAAAAAGATTTCCCTTTATGAAAGGTGGTCACCTGAATGGAGGAGAGCGGATGGGTCTCACAGGCAGAATTGGTAGAGTGCTGAGGGCAGAGCCGACCTCAGGAAGCCAAGTGAATGAGGAGTTCAAGGGGTAGAGAGAAATCAAGTGCAGCATAGCATTTCAGTGACTAAAACGTGGAAACATCTAGCAATTGGGAATGTACTGGTGAACTTAGTGAAGTTTGAATAGCATAGTGAGGGTAGAAATCAGATCGTAACCTGTTGAGATAAGAATGGGAGGCCGGGCCTGGTGGCTAATGCCTGTAATCCCAGCACTTTGGGAGGCCAAGGCAGGCGGATCACCAGGTCAGGAGTTCGAGACCATCCTAGCCAACATGGTGAAACCCCCGTCTCTACTAAAAATACAAAAATTAGCAGGGTGTGGTGGCAGTTGCCTGTAATCCCAGCTACTCAGGATGCTGAGGCAGAAGAATCACTTGAACCTGGGAGGCAGGGATTGCAGTGAGTAGAGATCATGCCACTGCACTCCAGTCTGGGCGACAAGAGCAAAACTCCATCTCAAAAAAAAAAAAAAAAAAAGAAGGGGAGGTAAGAGGAGGTGAGAAGTGTCCTTTCCAGAAGCTTGAAAGGGAGGAGAGAGAGGATAATGGTTGAAGAGGGGCTGGAAAGATCAATGTTGGGTTCCCTAGTGGGGATTTTCTTAGATCTTGAGCAGGTTGATGGGTGGGGAGGAGAAAGAGGGTAAGGAGGAGAAAGTAAGGAGAGGAGAGATTAAGAGATTAAAGTTCCAAAACAGAATAACTGATGAAGTCCAGAGAAAACAGGAAGAGATGGGGTCAAAGGTACCGGGAAGAGCTGGCCTTGAACTGAGAGAGGGGAACCTTCTTTTCTGAGACTGGAGGAAAGGCAGATGGTGAAGATAAAGATGTACGTATGTTTCATAGACTGTAGGAGAAAGAAGGTTGAAGTTGACCATACCTGCTGACTTTTTTCTATTAAGTAGGAGGCATATACATTATCCTCAGCAAACTAAAGCAGGAACAGAAAACCAAATACCGCATGTTCTCACTTAAAAGTGGGAGCCAAATGATGAGAACACATAGACACACGCAGGGGAACAACACACACGGGGACTGATTGGAGGGTGGGAGGAGGGAGTGGATCAGGAAAATAATGAATGGGTTCTAGGCTTAATACCTGGGTGATCAAATTTGTACCACAAACCCCCACGACACAAGTTAACCTATAAAACAAATCTGCACATGCTGCACAGGTACCCCTGAACTTAAAAGTTTAAAAAAGTAGGAGGCATAGGATCTTTCATAACACTGAACGAACTCATTGAGCACTATATTAGATAGCACAACAGTGGGCAGGAGCCCAGGCTTTGCTGTCAAACTGCCTGAGTCCAAATCTGGGTCTCATACTTTCAAGCTCTGTGGACTTGGGCAGTCACTCCATTTCCCGGAGAGCCAGTTCCCTTATCCGTAAAGCAGGGATTTAAATGTGTTTGGATGTACAAACTCCTTAGAGCAGTGCCTGCGACTTCGTGCTAGGCCCTAAACTTGGGAAGATGCAGATGGCACAGTCCTCAGAGCTGCTCTCCAAGAGCTCTCCATGAAGGAGGCCATTGTCTACCCCTTTCTGTTAGGGAGTGATGCCATCCAGGAATCCAGCACCATTTCCATTCAAGCCCATTAGGAAAATGTTTCTAAAGGATACTGCATCTTAAATTAAGTTCTGAATTCTTCAGTAAGGCATAGTATAAAGCTAGAGAGGCCAAGTGCGGTGGCTCACGCCTGTAATCCCAGCACTTTGGCAGGCCGAGGCGGGCGGATCACAAGGTCAGGAGATTGAGACCAGCCTGGCCAACATAGTGATACCCTGTCTTCTAGTAAAACTACAAAAAAAAACTCCGGGCGCGGTGACTGATGCCTGTAATCCCAGCACTTTGGGAGGCCGAGGCGGGCGGATCACAAGGTCAGGAGATTGAGACCAGCCTGGCCAACATAGTGATACCCTGTCTTCTAGTAAAACTACAAAAAAAACTCCGGGCGCGGTGACTGACGCCTGTAATCCCAGCACTTTGGGAGGCCGAGGCGGGCGGATCACCTGAGGTTGGGAGTTCGAGACCACCCTGACCAATATGGAGAAATCCCATCTCTACTAAAAATACAAAATTAGCTGGGTGGTGTGGTGGCCTGTAATCCCAGCTGCTCGGGAGGCTGAGGCAGGAGAACTGCTTGAACCCAGGAGGCGGAGATTGTGGTGAGCTGGAGATCGCGTCATTGCACTCCAGCCTGGGCAACAAGAGCGAAATTCCATCTCAAAAAAAAAAAAAAAAAATTAGCCAGGCATGGGGCACGTGCCTGTAGTCCCAGCTACTTGGGAGGCTGAGGCAGTAGAATCGCTTGAACCCGGGAGGTGGAGGTTGCAGTGAGCCGACATCGTGCCACTGTACTCCAGCTTGGGCAACAGAGTGAGACTTTGCCTGGGGGAAAAAAAAAGTTAGACAGAAATGAGACACAGCTGGGAGACAGCAGATTTAGGCAAATCCCTAAAGCAGAGATCTGAGCACAAATAGCCTAAGCGTCTACCCCAGGTGGGGAAGAACATGAACGCATGTGCTGGCGCTGAGGGAGAGCAAGACAGCAGCAGGGAAGCATTCGGTTTTCTTATTGGTATCAGCTTAAGACTATGATCATTTGAACTAGATCAGCGGCTCTCAAAGCAGTGGTCTGATCCCTAGATCAGTACCACTTGGGTACTTGTTAGAACAGCGAATTATCAGGCCCCACCCCAGACCCACTGAAGTGGAGGCTCTAGTGCTACCTAGAAACAGCCTGGGCCCTGGAGACAGCCAACCTAAAAGGGGAACAATAAATGTGTGTGGTTTAGAATCAACACATTATGAGAGGGTAAAGTGCTCACAGGAAGGAGTCAAATAGCAGAAATCTGGCACCAAGGGCACTGTGTCTGGCCATGCACACTAAGGTTACAGAAAATTATGATTTCTCCAACAGGGCAAAGATTGTGCTGCAAGCCCTAGAATAGACGCTACATCCTTGAAAAGAATCTCTTAGGCTTTGACGCTTTGATAGGTTTCTTTTTTTCTCTCCTTTTTTTTTTTTCTTGAGACAGGGTCTTACCTTGTTGCCCAGGCTGGAGTGCAGTGGAGCAATCCTGGCTCACTGCAACCTCTGCCTTCTGGGTTCACGCCATTCTCCTGCCTCAGCCTCCAGAGTAGCTGGGATTACAGGTGCCCACCACCACACCCAGCTAATTTTTTGTATTTGTAGTAGAGAGGTGGTTTTATCTGTCACGCGGGTCCGTGTGAAGAGACCACCAAACAGGCTTTGTGTGAGCAATAAAGCTTTTTAATCACCTGGGAGCAGGCGGACTGAGTCCGAAAAAGGAGTCAGCAAAAGGAGATAGGGGTGGGGCAGTTTTATAGGATTGGGTAGGTAGTGGAACATTACAGTTAAAGGGGGTTTTCTCTTGCAGGCGGGGGCAGGAGTCATAAGGTGCTCAGTGGGGAGCTTCTGAGACTCATTGTTCAGGAGAAGGAATGTCACAAGGTCAATTCATCAGTTAGGGTGGGGCAGGAACAAATCACAGCGGTGGAATGTCATCAGTTAAGGCAGGAACTATGTTCACTTCTGTTGTGGTTCTTCAGTTGCTTCAGGACATCTGGATGTATATGTGCAGGCTTGGGCTCAGAGGCCTGACATCATCATGTTGGCCAGGTGACTTCTGACCTCAGGTGATCACTCGCCTCAGTCTCCCACAGTGCTGGGATTACAGGCGTGAGCAACTGCGCCTGGCCGGTAGTTTTCTTATATGTGAAAAACATTGTATAATTAACAAAGTGCTCCCATATGAATCAGTCCTGACAATTTTTGTGATGCAGGCCATCTAGTCTCAGAGTTTACAGATTCAGAAAGGCTTTGACTTGCCAAGATCAAAGAAAATGGCAGCACTGGGATTGAAAACCAGGTCTTTTGTCAGTTCAGTTTTTCTTTTTTCTTTTTTTTAGAAAGAGTCTCACTCTGTCACCCAGGCTGGAGTGCAGTGGCACAATCTCAGCTCACTGCAACCTCCGCCTCCTGGGTCCAATTGATTCTCCTGCCTCAGCCTCCTGAGTAGCTGGGATTACAGGCATGCACCACCATGCCTAGCTAATTTTTGCATTTTTAGTAGAGACGGGGTTTCGCCATGTTGGCCAGGGGCTGGTCTCAGACTCCTGACCTCAAATGATCCACCCACCTTGTCCTCCCAAAGTGCTGGGATTACAGGCGTGAGCCACTGCACTCAGCAGTTTTTCTAATATCTTGTGGTTGGTTACCAATTTGGTTTTCCAGCCATCTAGATACTGGAGGGTAGTTTGTAAAGGGGTCACGAGTAGTTCAAGTGCTGAAAAGCTGTATCTTCCATTTGTAATTGGTTGACATTCTGGATTATAAATCAGCCTCCTGTGACTATAAGTTTTGTGACTCAACACCCTAGAGCCCAACTATCACTGGATGAGCTAACAAAGTTGAGTTTCTGAACTTATAAAGCTGAGGGTCAAAGCCTAGGTCACCGCTTCTCATGGCGCTGGCAGAGCGCAGAGGGCTCCCCTCCAGGGACAGGTTAAGAATTGCCTGTTATATTGTTTAATCAACACAGAACTTTCCCACAGGTTCTGAGATGCTGTCCTAAGGGTGTGAATTCCTTTTTGCTTCCTGGTTGAGAATCTTGGCAGTAGTGAGCCATCTAACCGACGGGGAAGGTGTTAGTGTGGAAAGATGGTTGAGAACCACTGCCCTCAGCTACGACTGCCTGGCAGGTTTAAGCTGTCCTCTGAGGGCAAGTTTAACACAGCACCAGCTTTTGTCCTTCTTTAACATCCAGATATGGTGGGTGTTGACTGCTGGCCTAAGGCTGGATTTTAGATGAGGGGATTTTTTTTTTTTTTTTTTTTTTTTTTTGAGACAAAGAGTCTCCCTCTGTTGCCCAGGCTGGCGTGCGACGGCGCAATCTCAGTTCACTGCAGCCTCTGCCTCCCAGGTTCAAGCAGTTCTGCCTCAGCCTCCCAAGTAGCTGGGACTACAGGCGCACACTGCCACGCCCGGCTAATTTTTGTATTTTCAGTAAAGACGCGGTTTCACCATGTTGGCCAGAATGTTCTTGATCTCCTGACCTCGTGACCCGTCCACCTCGGCCTCCCAAAGTGCTGGGATTACAGGCATGAGCCACCGCACCCAGCCAACTGAGGGGATTTTTAAGGGTCAAATAAGTGGCACCCAAGGTCTGATCCTAGGTTCTTGAGAAATGAGACAAAAAGCAGATAAACAAAATATCACTTTTATTATCAATTGATTAGAAGATATAGCATTATGTGATGGCCTAAATAGGATTGCTAGTTCCCTATCTTAAGGAAAAGTGTGAGTATACAGAGCAGATACTTCACCAAAGTTGATGCTTCCTAGTGGTCATGTGGAGAAGTAAGAATGAATTCCCCACATTCTATCAAATGTTAATAGATTGGTTCCACTCAACTGACAGATGTGGACCAAAGGCAATCACCCACCAACTAGGTTGTTCTTTTAACCTCCACGAGGAGGAAGAGTAAGGTAGAACAATAGAATAGGAGCATTACGTCAATAGAAAGGAAGAAAACACTGGTTGAGGATGAAACATTCTACCTCTGCCCCAACACTGGACGTAAGCAACAAGAAGTACTCATGATAAAAGTGGAAGATTAATCTGGCAACAGTGTTATTTCCTGGGAATGGGAAGGAAGGCTGCAACATCAGTCAGGAGACTGTTTGAAATACTCAAGACACAAGACTGTCATGATGTGGCTGCAGGTACAGAAACTGAACCATAGGAAATATGCTGTTACTTCTGTGTGATACAAATGGAAAGAGTAAGGCAGGTGACAATCCCAGAAGACTTGATGTTAGGGTTCAACTCTGCAACATAATGGCTAAGCAATTTAGCTTCAGTTTCCTCACCTGTGAATACGATTTAGCAGGATTGTGAAGACTAATTTAAACCATACCCTATAAAAGCACTATATAACAATCACCACAATTTAGTCTCTTTTAATGCAATCTTCATACTTATTTCTTTTTCTCATCTTATTGCATTGGCCAGGACTTCTAGTGCAATAATAGCAGTTTAGCAGGTGTCTTTGACTTGCAATGGACTTTAGTGAGAATGCTCTGAGACCTTCACTGTTAGGTATGTTATTTGTTGAGAGTTTTAACAAATAGTCTATTAGATTAAAGGGTTTACCTTCTGCTGCTGGTTGGCTAAAATTTTTTTTCAATTCATAAATGGATGTTCTAAATACCTTTCCTGCATTTACTGACATGATCATATGTGGTTGTTCCCTGCTGTTACTGTGGTGAATTGTACTCCTAGACTTCAAATATTGAATCATCTTTGTTCCTGTGATAAACTCTACTCGGTATGATTATTTAACATGAGAGAGATGATTAAGAGACCTGGTTTCCAGTCATCTTTTAGTCTTTAAAAACCATGACCTTGGCCAGACCCGGTGGTTCACACCTGTAATACTAGCACCTTGGGAGGCTAAAGCAGGCAGATCACCTGAGGTCAGGAGTTCCAGACCAGCTTAACCAACATGAAGAAACCCTGTTTCTACTAAAAATATATAATTAGCTGGGTGTGGTGGCACATGCCTGTAATCCCAGCTACTCAGGAGGCTGAGGCAGGAGAATCGCTTGAACCCGGGAGGCGGAGGTTGAGGTAAGTCAAGATCGCGCCATTGCACGCCAGCCTAGGCAACAAGAGCGAAACTCCATCTCAAAAAACAAAACAAAACAAAATAGAAAACAAAAATCATGACTTCAAAATTAACTATATACTGATGTCTTCCAAATTTATATCTTCAACTCTAGTCAGTCCCCTACATTTCAGGCCCGTATATATCCAGCTGCTGATTTGAGATCACTTGGATGTCTAATAGGAATCTTAAACTTATCATGACAGAAAATGAACTAAGCCTGCTTCTCTTCCCCATTTCTGTTAATGGCAACTCTATCCTTCCAGTTGCCCAGGGCAAAAACGTGAGAGTCACTATTATTATTATTTTGAGACGGAGTCTTGCTCTGTCGCCCAGGCTGGAGTGCAGTGGTGCGATCCCTGCTCACTGCAACCTCTGCTTCCCGGATCAAGCGATTCTCCTGCCTCAGCCTCCCGAGTAGCTGGGATTACAGGCGCCTGCCACCACACCCAGCTAATTTTTGTATTTTTAGTAGAGACAGAGTTTCACCATGTTGGTCAGGCTGGTCTCGAACTCCTGACCTCAAATGATCCACCCGCCTTGGCGTCCCAAAGTGCTGGGATTACAGGCATGAGCCACCATGCCCAGCCAGGAGTCATTATTGATTCTTCTCACACACACCCCACATCTGGTATGTCAGCAAATGTGGTTGTCTCTACCTTTAAAATAGATCCAGAATGTGACCACTTCTCCCGATTTCGACTGCTACCCTCTTGGTCCAAATCATCATCCCTTGCCTGGATGACTGCCATAGCCTCCTAACAAGTTTCCTAGCTTCTGCATCTGCCTTCTCCATAACAACTCTTCACACAAAGCCCAGAGTAGCCCTGATAAAACCCAGGCAAGAGCACACCACTTTCCTGCTTAAAATCCGGTAGCGCCTTGTCATCTCATTAAAAGCCAAAGAATTGATTTGGTCTACGAGGCCCCACACCCTCCTGTCCCTCATTGCCTCTTTGACTTAACTCCTACAGTTCTCCTCAGTCACTCTGCTCCAGCCTCAAGGTCTTTGTGCCTCTGCTGAGCAAGGTCTTTCTCCATATTGCCATGGCTCACTATCTCACCTCCTTCCGGTTGTCACTCAAATGTTACCTTCTCTGAAGGCATGTTCTGACTTTCCTCTTTTAAACTGTGACCACTCCACTCCACCTCCTTTCCTACTTAATTTTTCTCCACAGCCTTTGTCATCTGACACACCATATATTTTGCTTATTGGTTTGTCAGCCAACCTTCATTAGAATGCAAGCTCCATGAGGGCAGGGATTTGTATTTTCTCCATTGAGGTAGCCCCAGTGCCTGAAAGAGTACCTGGCAAATAGTAGGTATTCAGCTAATATCTGCTGGTTGAAAATGTATATATTCTGTCACTACTATTAAATTACTTGTGATATAGTCATTATTTAAAATAGCTAATATGCATTTTTTTTTTTTTTGAGACAGAGTCTCACTCTGTCGCCCAGGTTAGAGTGCAGTGGCACAATCTTGGCTCACGGCAACCTCCGCCTCCTGGGTTCAAGCGATTCTCCTGCCTCAGCCTCCCAAGTATCTGGGACTACAGGCGCCCACCACCATGCCTGGCTAATTTTTGTATTTTTAGTAGAGATGGGGGTTTCACCATGTTGCCCAGGCTGGTCTCGAACTCCTGACCTCATGATCCGCCCACCTCAACCTCCCAAAGTGCTGGGATTACAGGCATGAGCACCATGCCCGGCTACTAATGTGCAATTTTAAAGACAAATCCTTAGGTCTAAAGATTCCCAGGATGACTAGCCACAACTTACTTTTGAGCTGGTAATGAATAAAGTGACTGAAGTCATCTCTTTACTTGGGGTTATAAAAATCACATACCAAAAGACTGATTAAAAACCTAGAACTGGTTCATTATACTATTCTTTCTACTTTCACAGACACTTAAAAATGTCCTTAATAAAAAGCTTTTTAGAAGCTTTCAGCTGAAGGTAGGATGAAAATTTAAAGCCTAAGCTCAGAGTTGTGCAAGTCTTTAAATAGGGTGTGCTCTATAGGGAGCTTTTTCCCCAGCTGGTTTTGCTTGAACTTTAAAGTCTAGCTTGCTAAGTAATTATTACTTAAAGTATAATTGCTAGCATTAGAAAACTGTTAAAATGGAAAGCTAATTTTTAAAATTTATGCTGTTCTGTTTTTTTTTTTTTTTTTT
>NW_012101254.1:7429280-7431580 GCF_000951045.1 Mandrillus leucophaeus
TTTTTTTTTTTTTTGAGACGGAGTCTCATTGTCTCACTCTGTGGCCCAAACTGGAGTGCAATGGTGCAATCTCTGCTCACTGCAACCTTTGCCTCCAGGGGTCAAGTGATTCTCCTGCCTCGGCCTCCCAAGTAGCTGGGACTACAGGCATGCGCCACCACACCTGGTTAATTTTTTTGTATTTTTAGTAGAAACAGGGTTTCACCATGTTGCCCTGGGTGGTCTCAAACTCCTGAGCTCAGGCGATCCACCTGACTCAGCCTCCCAAAGTGCTGGGATTACAGGCATGAGCCACCGTGCCCGGACAATTTATGCTTTTTTAAAAATAGAAGTTTGCAAGTCAAAAAGGAAAATAATCAGGAAATATGCAACCTAAAGTTAAGTATAGGCAGGTATGTGATAAATTACTTTGGACTTGAAAAAGAAGCAGAACTGAGCAGGGCTGGACTGCTTCAGGATTGAGGAAGGAAACCCCAGGCAAGCGCTTTGTTCCTGTTAGAGGAAGGTCACCCTGTTTGTTGATGTGTCCACTTTCTGAGTTAAGTCACTCAGCTTTTAGAGGCATTGGTTTTAAAGGCCAAACTGATAAGAAATTTCATAAGGAGTCATCTTATTCTTGTTTCATTTCAACATGAATTGCTTCTCAGCAGCATTTTATTATAGGTAAAAGAGTGAATAGGACATATTATTATGAAAAGAAAAGAAAAATCTGGGGACCCCCAAACGCACTGTGCCAAAGGGAAAGTTAAACTTGGGAACTGAAGCACACAAAAACTTCCTTCCTTTTATTCCTAAACAGATGGCTGTGATTTCACATGCTGATTTTATCTTATGTGTAAGGGGAATGGCTGGGCACAGTGGCTCACACCTGTAATCCCAGCACTTTGGTAGACCAAGGCAAGCAGATCACTTGAGGCCAGAAGTTTGAGACAAGCCTGGCCAACATGGCAAAACCTCGTCTCTACTAAAAATACAAAAAATTAGCCAGGTGTGATGGCACATGCCTGTAATCCCAGCTACTCGAGAGGCTGAGGCCCAAGAATTGCTTGAACTCAGGAGGTGGAGGTTGCAGTGAGCTGAGATCGTGCCACTGCACTCTAGCCTGGGTGACAGAGCGAGATCCTGTCTCAAAAAAAAAAAAAAAAAAAAAAGATTTATCGAGTGCAGGAAAAATGCATAATTGACTTTCCCCTACTCCTGTCTTTTCTAATGTAAAATGTGAATTCAGTGAGTGCTAATCAAAGCCTCACAAGAATGTAACAATTTGCCTCACCACCTAACCTCCCCCTTTCTCTTTCCTCCTACCCCTCCTGTCCACTCTTTGCCCTTTAAATACTGCAAAACCATCTTTGAAAAAAGCACAGGCCATAGATCCTATTGTAACTTGTATTTCTTTTTTGCATGCACAACCTCAACTGTGGCAAAATAAACCTCTAAATCAGTTGAGATCTGTCTCAGACACTTTTTGGTTTATACTATATATTCATTTTTGTAGGGAAGACTGAAAGGGATTGTCTTACCGATCTGCCTTTCCTACTTTCTCAGTTAAGATGGTAATCAACTCAGTCGGCTGATTTTCAGTGAGAAGATAATTTCAGAGAAGTGTAAAGGGTTTAACCGAAGCATATATCATCTATAAAGCTGAGCGCTGGATGAAGTATTGCCGATAACTGCTAATGTTCTGTAAACTCTCCAACGATGTGCAGGCTCCAAGAGTGTGAGAATTTCAAAACTTCCAGTGAAAAGGACTTGTATTTACTCGTACCTTTCATGAAATAAGAAAACAGTTGATACAGGAGCTAGAAAGAAATTATTTGGGCAGATAGTGAGGGCAACAGAGTCCTTGACGAATTTTCCCTTTTAACAAAAAGAGTCCCCCAATCATTTCTTTTCTAACAAAGAGCAGCCTGAAAAATCAAACTGCAGTCATAGATAAGCAAGCTGGAAGCGTGCACGGGTGAATGCTGACAGCTGTGCCAATAGAAAAGGGCTACCTGGGCCGGGCACAGTGGCTCACGCCTGTAACCCCAGCACTTTGGGAGGCCAAGGCAGGTGGATCATGAGGTCAGGAGATTGAGACTATCCTGGCCAACACGGTGAAACCCCATCTCTACTAAAAATACAAAAAATCAGCCAGGCGTGGTGGCGGGCACCTGTAGTCCCAGATACTCGGGAGGCTGAGGCAGGAGAATGGTGTGAACCCGGGAGACGGAGCTTGCAGTGAGCCAAGATCGCACCACTGCACTCCAGCCTGGGCGACAGAGCAAGACTCCATCTCAAAAAAAAAAAATTAAATTAAT
>NW_012101254.1:7432562-7434246 GCF_000951045.1 Mandrillus leucophaeus
AAAAAAAAAAAAAAAAAAAAAAAAAAAAAGATCCTACTATGTAGAAGGTTCGGGGGGAGGTTGGGGGTGGTAGGAGTGTGTGTATCTCTTCTTTAAGAGGCTTACAACTTAGTGAAGAAAAGAAACAGATGTACATATAACTGCATGCCAATGTAGACCCAAACACCACAGCAAGGCAGAGCAAAGGAAGGGCTGTATCAGAATGTGGGGACCAGGGGGGGCTTCATGGCAAGGGCATCTCAACTTCTCAACTGAAGTCTTTTTTTTTTTTTGAGACGGAGTCTTGCTGTGTTGCCCAGGCTGGAGTGCAGTGACACAATCTCAGCTCACTGCAAGCTTTGCCTCCTGGGTTCAAGCCTTTCTCCTGCCTCAGCCTCCCGAGCAGCTGGGACTACAAGCGCCCACCACCGCGCCCGGCTAATTTTTTTGTACTTTTTTTTAGTAGAGACGGGGTTTCACCATGTTAGCCAGGATGCTCTCGATCTCCTGACCTCGTGATCCACCCACCTCGGCCTCCCAAAGTGCTGGGATTACAGACGTGAGCCACTGCGCCTGGCCTCAACTGAAGTCTTGAAGGATGAGAAGAAGGGAAGAGCATACAGGCTGAGGGAAAAGACTGGGGATGGCAATGAAAGTGAGAACATGGTAAATTCAAGAATAAAGACTGGATCATTTTTGTGGCAGGGCCTTTTTGTTTAGAGAGAGTGTAGAGGGCAATGAAGCTCAAAAGGTCACTTGATTTCAGATCAACTCTAGGCAAGAAGCAGTCACTTAAGATTCTGAAGGCTATGTTTAGAAAGATTTCTCTGATGATTATGTGAAGGATGAGTGTAGAAGGCATGAAGGTGATTACTGTAATCGTCTGAAAAAAGATAATTAAGTCCGGAATTTGGTCAGTGAGTAATAGGCCTAGAAAGGAGAAGATGGCTATGCAGCACTACAAAGTAGGACTTCTTGCAATTTAGCGAAACGAGTGGGAAAAAGTTGTTGAAAATGACCGCTAGCAGGATGATGATGCAATTAATTTGGATGGGGACAGAAGAACATATTTGTGGGGAATGTTATTTGCTTTGGGACTTAAGTTTGAGGTGCTGGAGGTGGAAGGGTGGGATCCACATGGTAATGCTCACCAGCTGAAAATTTAAAACTGGATTATGAGAGAGATGTTGAAGAGTGGACTTAAGATGTATACACGTGTTTAAGTGGTACTGAGTTCAAGGGAAGAGTTGTTCAGCGAGTGTACAAGGCCCTGCCTGAGAAACATTATTCTCACATACATTTAAAACATGTATACTTTGACAAACTCACAATTAGAACTCTGTTGGCCAGGCTGGTCTCAAACTCCTGGCCTCAAGCAATCCCCCCGCCTTGGCCTCCCAACGTGCTAGGATTACAGGTGTGAACCACTGTGCCTGACCTAGTTTTGTCTTCAAAATGGAAATCCCTATGAGCCTTGTAAGGAATTTGACTTCCAGATAATAATTTTTAACTCATCAAGATTTCCCACAGTCATTGTGTCATCATCTAATGATGTGTTTTTTTGTTTGTTTTGTTTTGTTTTTTGAGATGGAGTCTGGCTCTGTTGCCCAGGCGGGAGTGCAGTGGTGTGATCTCAGCTCACTGCAACCTCTGCCTCCTGGGTTCAAGCAATTCTCCTGCCCCAGTCACCCGAGTAGCTGGGATT
>NW_012101254.1:7436101-7457705 GCF_000951045.1 Mandrillus leucophaeus
CGCCACCACACCCAGCTAATTTTTGTATTTTTAGTAGAGACTGGGTTTCACCATGTTGGCCAGGATGGTCTCGATCTCTTGACCTCGTGATCCACCTGTCTCGGCCTCCCAAAGTGCTGGGATTACAGGCGTGACCCACTGCACCTGGCCTTTTTTTTTTTTTTCTTTCAAACAGAGTTTTGCTCTTGTTTTTCTAGGCTGGAGTGCAAGGGTGTGATTTTGGCTCACTGCAACCTCCACCTCCTGGGTTCAAGCAATTCTCCTGCTTCAGCCTCCTGAGTAGCTGGGATTACAGGCGCACGCCACCACACCCAGCTAATTTTTTGTATTTTTAGCAGAGACAGGGTTTCATCACGTTGGCCAGGCTGGTCCTGAACTCCTGACCCCAGGTGATCCACCCACCTCGGCTTCCCAAAGTGCTGGGATTACAGGCGTGAGCCACCGCAACCAGCCTAGAGCTTGTTTTCTAACAACGCTCTACAACGACAGCAGAGGATTAAATGAGATAATGTGCAGAAAAGTATTTTAGAAATTATTACAAATTTATTATCTCTGAGTACTTTTAATACTGTCACCAGCTACAGACTACTGTGTAGAAGACATAGAAGCCTGTACTTCTGGCAGGACAGGGCTAGTTGTGGAAAAGACTTTAGGTATGAGCTGAAACAATTTCCAAGTGAGGATCCCAATGTCTAGTGCTATATCTCCTGGAGCCACGGGCTGACATAACTCTAATGTAGATGCCAGCTCAGGAGAGCGCTAGTTAACAACTTAAAACAAGCAGCTCTCTGGGGCTCCTCCCTGTCTCCAGACCTTCCCACATGCTGCCTCTCACAACTCTTCACTGGCTCTCCACTGAGCTACTTCCTCATCACCTGCAAACCTCACTTTGAATGCCATTGCTTCAAGGGAACCTGCCTTCACCTCCAGACGAGGCCCTGCTTAGAAATTCCTACTTGGAATTCTCCTGTGTGCCACTTAATCCAGTTGTGATTATCTCAGTCTAAGTCCCCTAATGTGAATATAGGCTCCACTAGGACAGGGCGCATGCCTGTTGGCATCCTTTCATATCCCTAGTTCCTCAGATAAAGACAATACAATGTGTTGAACGAGTGAATGAGGCCAGAACTTTGTGTTCCTTCAATCTTGTTAAGAATTCTGGGGGCAATGAAAATAAAATATAGAAAGAAAATTAATTTAGTGCTGGCAGAAAGGGTTCTGGACAGAGGCATGTTTCCTTGGGCAGTTTACTCCAATAAAAAGAATTTATGGGCTTAATTAAATCAAGATCTTCAGGGGCACAGGAATGGTCACGGCTCAAGCTTGCTCTGAATTACTCATTTTATTTAAGTGGAGGTGCCCTTCTGGGAAGAGCAGTTACTGTCAACCAGGAAATCAGTACAACTGCCTTTGTAAGCAGACAACAGTCCTTGTTTTTTCTTTGTTAGGGTCTAGACCATTTCTGAGGTCTTCCTAAGGAATGGAACCTACTTTAGGTGAAACCAAAAAGGTGAAACTTCCTTATAACAATCACAGTTTTTTCTCAATTGTTTGTATTTGTTTTCCTCACTCCTATATCTCAGGATAACTTTAAATCAATGTTCAGCCTCCTCTAAGGGAAGTTTCATTTTTACCTATCCCAACTGTGGAAAAAAAAGGTTTTGTCCCCCATAAATATGACTTAACAGTTACCAAATCTGTGTAAATTTAGGTCTAGGAATGTGTGTGGGAAGTACACCCTCCTTGAGCCCTCTGGAATCACATTTACCCTATGACACAGCAGGAACATCGCCATCTTGGACAAGCCCCTCATTCTAAAATTCACCTTAATCAAAAACCACCTAAACCCAAAGGGCATCAGCCTAATGGCTAAGGTCAGCACAACCATAAACCACAAATAACATCTCCAACCAGAAACACTCCAAACTCCTCCCTAATCAAAGACATGCTAACCCCAAGATAAGCCCGCTCTGGCTAGAAAGACATCAGCCCCAAGATAACTTCCCCTCCGCCCAGACATTCCGACCCCGCCATAAAACTTCTCCCTCACATAGAAACATTCCAAGCTTGTGATAAGCCCCTTCACCCTAAAACCAATGTATACTCTTACTCTGTAAGAGAAAGCACTCCTGATGGAAATCAGCCAGAAGCCCCTCTCAGGTTTATTTTCTCTAAAATAAATCTGTCTTTAACTGTTGAGCTGCATTTCTTTCCTCTGTAACTCTTACACCCTAGTCCTACTTAGCCAAGTTGATGGATTTAGGATGCTTTAAAAACAAACAACAGGCCCTAATTCCTATAAAATGCATTCTCACATTGAAGGAGACTCTTCAAGTAAGACAACACCGATTATTGATAAATGTTGATATATTAAAAAAACAAAACAAAACAAAACAATAATTGATAGAGACATGGCATCTATGGCCATGAAGTGTTGCCTGGACCAGATCTTCTGAGTTAAGAAACATCAGGCCTAGAAGTCTTTAATCATCAGACAATGTCACAGTTAGAACCCCTCAAGGCCTGCTATCATGACTTCAGTTTGACCTTCTCAAATTTCAATGGTCTAGCTCAAATTAGGATGACTTTGAGGATCTTTGGCTTCAGGGATGCTTTATTAACCTTTTATAATACTCTAGTTAATTTGGGCTTTGGCGATTTCTGCAGAATATACATTTCATTTCTTCCCTGTAAATGAAGAGGCAACCCATGAGGTTGTTAAACAAATTCTATTCAGTAGCTGGGAAAGTGAATTTCCTGTGGAATGACAGGAATTACATAGAAGCAAGCAATTTTATTTTCCTCAAATGTAGCAATAATTTTAATCTGTACATACATAAAACAAACAGTGCAATTATAAAACCTTGAAGGTGACATGCATATTTTAAGGTGCAGTTGGGATGGGGGAGGATGTTAGCATCTCCAATTTTCCTTACCACTTTTTTTTTCTAGTTCCTTATGCAAAAGCACTGAGTCAGGAAACTTCATCTGGAATGCTGAAGTTAAAGGTGAACTTCCTGCAGTCTGCGCGTCTAAATATCACCAACAAAATGGAAATGACCTCCTAGAGCAGTTTGGTAGGGACTAGATAATATGGCTGGCTTTCAAGCTGGAAATGAATGAAATCAGGGATGCATTTTCTGAAAAACTAAAGGAGATAATGTTTGTAACTGAGTGTCCTATTTCTGTTTCATAGTTGCTAACCACATGAGCCCTTCCACCAATCTTTTTATTCGGTATAGTTTCTGAATAGATGCTGTTCAGTGGAGTTATTTGTAACTAGGGGTGATGAGATGCAGAAGGAAGGACCTGGAGAAATGGCTTCTTCCTTGAAGTCTGAGTCCATGCTCCTCTTCCACTGTTCTTATGGCCTTTTCTCTGCCATGGAGGCAGAGGTAGCTGGTGCAGAATGTCAGGTGCTGTCATCATTCACAGGCCCAGGAATGCAGACAAAGGTCAGTGATGGGGGTCTACCTTTGCTTCTTCCACAATACCTTTCTCAAGCTTTCCTGGCTTTGCAGCAGAACTTCTAGAACTAGAAAGTCAGTTCAGTGGGTTCTTGACTCAGAGGCCAGGATGAGATGGGATGTGGCAGAGTGACAAGACACAAAGGGAAAATATGGTACCAATTAGCCTCAGAGCAGGATAGAGAAATTTATATTTGCACTGATGAAAATTCAAATTCCCAAAGTCAATCTAAAAAATGAAGATTTCCTTTGAGTATTAATTTTTTCTCTGTACAAGTAGCCTGTGCACTTCTGTTCAGATGATCCCAGGGACACTCTAGGGCAGTATGCTCTAGATCAGCTGGAACAGCTCTTTCTGGCAGTGACATTTTGATTTGAACCCCAAAGTAAATCCATACATGGCATCACAGTTATTAAAATAATGAAATATTACTAACCAAATGTAACTGCAATTCAATCAATGTTATATTTCACACACAAATTTAGAAAAATCAAGAGTATAATAAAAGCATAAAATTAAACAGAAGGAAATCAATTTCTACAAGAAATCAAATATATTTACAATGAGATTTAAAGGGAAAAATAAGCTACTTGGATCATAAATTTAATTTTATTTTAAATAACTTTAGCCTACCTCAGCTGTTAATACAATAAAAGCAGAAAAAACAGGCTGCCTTTTATTTTCCAGATTTAATCAGAATATTGTATCTACAATAATTGACAGAACTCACTTCTTGTCCTTCACCCATCTCATCAAAAATTATTGCATTTTCCCCCAAACTGTATTTTTTGGATTCCTCTGTGAATATACTAATTTCGCCCTCTTTCCTGGAGGCATCTTGGTTTAAATCCATCTTTAAAAAAAGGAGAAGGGGTACATATGTGGAGGCAAAATACTCTCTTGAAGCCAACAGATACAGAGTTGCTAGAGAAGCTGATTGTACACACAAGCTGCCTGGGATTGGGATGGGGAGGGCTGCTGATTTCGAGACACGTGACAGCCTTTGGTGGACGGGCACAGGCAAAGCCCCACAGGCCCTTCTTCCTGGGCAGGGCTGGGACTGAGCGGCGGAGGCGGAGCTTCATCTTCTTCTTGGAACTTGTCGTTTTGGTTCTCCTCCAAAAGCCTTCATCCAGATAAGAAGCCAATGACTGATTATAAAAATAAGAATAATTAAATTTGGCTCAAGAAATAGATTGTCCAACTGTTCTGCCTTGGTATTTTTTCAATATCCAAGGCCTTTACAAAGAAAGAAACAAAAACATCTTTCAATCTCCCGACAAAAGCAAACTCCTGTTTTTTTTTTTTTTTTTTTTTTTTTTGCTCCAAATGCTACGACCTGAAGAATGGCTGCAGATTGAGATATCAAAAATCTCAGAAAAATATATAATATATTTGTATATCTCTGTATGTCTATTATTTAAATTTCACATTCCTTTAAAAGTGGTTATTCAGTCAGTAGCTGCTGAAGGAGGCTCTTCTGCTGGGCCTGGGGGGTCTGTGGTCCTGACGTGGGCTTTTGAGTTCCCAGTGGACCAGGCTGGTTCAGGTAAGGGTCCCCGCCTACCAGATTCACTGTACACTGGACGTCAGCAAACACCTGAACCTGTTGCACCTGCTGGAACACAAATAAAAGATGTGTTTAGACAGAAGGGTCTGCCCCCCCGGCTTATGAGTGGGTACTACTTGAAGTGGAAACTCACTAGAGCATTCCTCTAGTCTGTAGTCACCACAGAGAAGAACTCTTCTGTCTTCTTGTCCTACAAAAAGAAAATCGCTGCACTCATTTTGCTCAGGGTTCTGGAAAGTTCACACTTTAAAAATAAAATCAAAATTGGAATGGTCACGCCTCCTATAGGGTTGCCATCAATACTGAAAGTGAGTATCATTGCTAATGTTGCCAAGATTGGGAGAAGCCCAGTTTCAGAGTCTGGGTATCCAGTGATAGGTTTTAAAAAATACGTGGTATTTAGAAAACTGGTTTAAAACCATTCTATGGATGATTTCAGTAGGATAGAAAATCTTTATGACGTCACTGAAAAATTAAGGGCTTTCAACCAGTATTAGCAAAACGAAACCACAACTCAATAGGACATCAGCATCTAAGGTTAATGTCCAAAGATTTTTTAGTATTTAAATATAAACTATTACACAGCTCTTTCACATATTGGCTTTAGAATAACAGCAAATTATCATTAGAACAATTTTATATTTGACTTTTTTCCCGACAGACAATCCATTTAAACACATGAGCTAAAAATAACAGTACGTCCACTAGCCTTGAGAACAGTGTGAATTTTCCCTTCACTACTTTCAGTAACAATACACTTATTCCTTAAAAATGTCTAAAGTTGCACAGTTCTAGCATATTCTATTGGGAAAACAAAGCTAGAAGTTAGTCTTTACCAACCAGCCTTATTAAAAAGTTGTTCGTAGAACTGATTAAGGCTAATACCACACTTGTGAATGTTCCAGACCAGGAATGGAGATGCCTTCTAAGGCATCTAAGTGTCTCAAACTTTTTGATAAACTTGTGTCTCCTGTTTGATAGGTCATAAAGTAGTTTAGATTAGTGGTGTATTTTTTTTTTTTGGTCATTTATCACTAATTCATGCTAGTTACACCCAGCTTTTTTGAAAACTTTTCTATCCTAATTGAATAAAAGTTGTTTTCCATCAACCTTCATTAGCCAAATGTCAAATGTCGTATGCATCAAATTTGGACATCAGTCTATCCCCTGGTCTCCTATCCTCTTAATCCATTTACAGCTCCACTTTCCTCCCTCTCAGATGAGGCAGACAGCTCCCAAGCTGAGCTTTCCTAGTGCCTAAGGAATCAAATCTCTAGTTAGATTTGCACTGCTTTTCTCTCCTTCTCTTCCCCTTTCCCTAGTTTCCCAAATGTGGCCTCTAGTCCCTATATGCTCCCATTTGTTACTGCCTCCTCTGGGCTCTTTCTCTTGTGTCTATAACACACCAACGCACCCAGTCTGCTCTCCAGCTGCCTCTGTGCCCTCGCCCTGCCTTTGTGGTCTGTAACGTCTCATCTGACTCTTTCCTTCTAGAGCTTCACCAGGCCTTCCTCTCTTCCTAGGTCAACGATCCCCCTGCCAGTCCTCTTCCCGCTCCTCTGTTCTCTGGGTTCTCTTCCTGTTCTCTCCTGTCTTACCTCCTCCTGCCATCCCTCTTCCCACTCCTCTGTTCTTTGGGTTCTCTTCTTGTTCCCTCCTGCCTTACCTCCTCCCCATTCTATCCCAGTTCTGCAGTACAGCTAGTCCCGTTACTCCTCCAGTCCTCTTCTCCTCATCTTTTTCTTCTCCCTTTCTGTACATGTGTCTTTCTATTTCTGTCTAACTCCCCAGCTGCTGTCTGGTAAATACAAAAACACTGGAGCAAGTAGAGATTTCATGACTGGCCACAACAGAAAGAAAATTCTACCACTGAAACTTCACATGATCACAAACTATAGTTCTTTTTTAGGCATTGATTTTAAAAAAAGTCAACAGATAAAATTTCATGTTTATGTTTCTACATATGAAACACTGGGGCAGAGCATAAGGTGTTTTTGTACCCAAATTCTTAAAAAGTTCTTGATAAAGGCATGATGAAACAAACTAGAAAGTTCTGCTTCTTTAAAAATACAACTTTTAAAAAGATAGCCTAGGGTGGGCATGGAGGCTCATGCCTCTAATTCTAGCACTTTGGGAGGCTGAGGCAGGAGGATCACTTGAGGCCAGCAGTTTGAGACCAGCCTGGGCAACATAGTGAGACCCATCTCTACAAAAAATTAAAAAAAATTAGCTGGGCGTGGTAGTGTGTGCCTGTAGTCCCAGCTGCTGAGGAGGCTGAGGTGGGGGGATCACTTGAGCCTGGGAGATTAGGGCTGCAGTGAGCTGTGAAGGTGCCACTGTACTCTAGCCTGGGCAACAGAGTAAGACCTTGTCTCAAATAAATTAAAAAAGTGTATTGGCCGGGCACGGTGGCTCACGCCTATAATCCCAGCACTCTGGGAGGCTGAGGCGGGCAGATCACCTGAGGTCAGGTGTTCAAGACCAGCCTGACCAACATGGTGAAACCCCGTCTCTACTAAAAATATACAAAAATTAGCTGGGTGTGGTGGCAGACGCCTGTAATCCTAGCTACTTGGGAGGCTGAGGCTGGAGATCACTTGAACCTGGGAGGCGGAGATTGCAGTGAGCCGAGATCGCGCCACTGCATTCCAGCCTGGGCAACGACAAAGCAAGACTCCATCTCAAAAAAAAAAAAAAAAAAAAAAAAAAAAAGTGTATTATTGAAATTAGAGAAAACTGAAAAGACTAAACAAACTCTAAAACCCATTTCAGCCACTTTAAACTATTGCTTAAAAGGGGGTGTCTTAGACCAGTCCACAAAGGACTTCTTAATATTTGTCATGACTTCTCTGATAGGCAAAGTGTGACACAAAAGAAGCTTCAGTTCTTCCAGGTGAGAAGATTGATGTGAAAGCTGAGTCCTAACCTCTGAAGATTTTCTGGCATAAGTTTTACTTCAGTTGAAATACTGTTTCAGGGCAGGGCTTTGGGACTTTAAAACATGGTCGTTTGGGTGTAACTAATTTGTCAAGCTGCCCAGTAATGTCTCTGTGGGTTTGAGGCTTTCACAAACACCTGGTGAATGAAGACTCTTCATTCCTCGATCTTTTTTTTTTGTGAGACGGAGTCTCGCTCTGTCGCCCAGGCTGGAGTGCAGTGGCACAATCTAGGCTCACTTCCAGCTCCGCTTCCCGGGTTCACGCCATTCTCCTGCCTCAGCCTCCGAGTAGCTGGGACTACAGGTGCCCGCCACCACACCTGGCTAATTTTTTTTTGTATTTTTAGTAGAGATGGGGTTTCACCATGTTAGCCAGGATGGTCTCGATCTCCTGACCTTGTGATCTGCCTGCCTCGGCCTCCCAAAGTGTGCTAGGATTACAGGCATGAGCCACAGCGCCCAGCTCCCAGATCTTAAAATGCCTTCTCTCTTCTTTTTCTTTTCTTTTTTTTTGAGTCGAAGTCTCCCTCTGTCACCCAGGCTGGAGTGCAGTGGTGTGATCTTGGCTCACTGCAACCTCTGCCTGCAGGTTCAAGTGATTCTCCCGCCTCAACTTCCTGAATAGCTGGGACTGCAGGTGCCCACCACCAAGCCTGGCTGATTTTTGTATTTTTAGACAGGGTTTCTCTATGTTGGCCAGGCTGGTCTCAAACTCCTGACCTCAAATGATTTGCCTGCCTCAGCCTTCCAAAGTGCTGGAATTACAAGTGTGAGCCACCGCACCCGGCCAAAATGCCTTCTCTTTACCTTGAGAGGACTCAGGTCCTATTTCCTAATGCTTAGACTGTGAACCCAGTCTTCTAATCTTTGTCCTTCTCAACTGGCCAATACATCTTCCTTCACCTTCTTCCCAAGATGAAGTCTACGCTAGGACTTCTATTGATGTTCCCTTTCAGGGATGACTCTTCTGTCCACAGGGTTGAATCCAAATCCCTTAGTTTAGCATTCAAGGCCTCTGGAAATTTTCCCCAAGCCACTTTACCAATTTTAATTCCTATGAATAGTTATGATAAACCCTTTACCTTTAGTTGATTTGGTTTCCCAGGACTATGCTAAGATATTACTATTTCCCTGTTTCTGTGGCCTCTACTTCCAGTTCCTTCTACTTCTCAATCTACGTCTGCACCAGCCTCCAACAACTACCATATCCTTTTCCTTCTCTCTGCCTTGGTAACTGTCCTTCAAGGCTCAGTTCAGCTCTATCTCTTGCAAAAATGCTCTTCTGACCATCTCAGCAATTTCTCCTTTCTTTGAATGCTTATGCTTCATTACCTGTAACAAATTTAATAATCTGCCTTCTTTGGTTAAGTGACAGTTTATGTGCATATATTGATGTGTTTTATCTTTCAGGAGTCCCTAACTGGTATGGCAGAAACAGTGTGGACTCTGGCAGTAGAAAGACCTGGGTTTGAACCTCAGCTCTTCCTCTTTCTAACACTGTGAATGGTACATGTAGTTAAACCTCTTCATGTTCAGTTTCTTCATCTGTGAAGAAAAGGAATACTACCTTGTTCATAGGGTTACAGTGAGGCTTAAATGAGATAATGCATACAGTGCATAGCACAGTGCCTGGCAAACCACAAGCATTTCACAAATGAAGTTTCCTTTCCTCACTTCTCCCCACAGTTCACCTAATGCTGATGGAACATATATTATGTGTCTTCCTATTGCCATCTGTGGCATAATCCCTGTGTTAAAAATGTTTATTAAGAGACTAAAGTTCGGCCTGGCGTGGTAGATCATCTTAGGTCAGGAGTTCGAGACCAGCCTGGTCAAAATGGTGAAAACCCGTCTCTACTGAAAATACAAAAAATTAGCCGGGCATGGTGGCGGGTGCCTATAATCCCAGCTACTTGGGAGGCTGAGGCAGGAGAATCGATTGAACTCAGGGGGCAGAGGTTGCAGTGAGCCAACATCACGCCACTTCACTCCAGCCTGGGCAAAAGAGCAAAACTCCGTCTCAAAAAAAAAAAAAAAAAAGAGAGAGAGACAGAGACTAAAGTTCAACCAAAGTTACAAAAGTGAATTAAGCCCTTCCTCCAAAATTTCTAAATTAGGTTAATATAGGAAAGTGGCCACCCTTGCTGTTCATGCTGTTTTGAAACATACTTCTTAGGAGGTGAAGTATACAGCAGGCACTCTGTTTTGTCTGAATTTACTGAGATCTTCTGAGGTACTCTGATTACAGATGAGTTTTTAGCACTGTGCTTATTTACAAAATAACAATTAGTGGCCATCATTTGTGATCACTTTATCCTAAGCACTGAGTTAAACCATCTGAACTGATCTCATTGAATCCTCTCAACAATCCTATAAGCAGGTGTCATGTTAGTTCTGTGGTTATACAGCAGCTCAGGAAAGCTCCATAACATGCCCAGGACGACACGGCTAAGAACAGAGCCAGGACTCACATCCAGGTCTGACTCCCAAGGTCAGGCTCTTAATGATGCTACACAATCCTCTGTGTATCTAGAGTACATTTGACAGCTCTGGGCTTAGAATTTCCTTACTGACCTGGGTTCCATCTGCTTCTGTTTTGAGAAGGTCAGTAGATGAGAGCTGGTTGCAGTAGAGGCCTGTGTGTCTCAGTGCGGGATCGTTTATCTATTAAAGATAAATATAAGATCAAATTACAAGCTAGTTGTTTAAGCTGAAAACTAAATTCTTCAATGAAAAACAATCTCACTGACAGAAAAGTAAGAGCAGCACAGCAAAAATGAAAAGCTTAGCAATTAACTGTGTTGTTACAAGTCAGGATGGTAGTTCCCCATGTCGGGGTGGAGAGTGTGTAAGGGACACAAGGAGAACCTCTGGAGTACTGATGACATTCTGTTTCTTGATCTGAGTGGTACTCAGGTGTGTTCACTTTGTGAAAATCCATTGAGTTGTACACTTTTCTCTATATTCTCATATATGATACTTTAATAAAAAGTTAATTCACACATACATATGTTAATTAGTGATAGACTCACACTTTGGTCAAGATTTAGTAACAGGGATCAGACTTATCCTCCTGCCTCAATCAGCTAAAAAAACAGACAAAACATGTGAAACAAAGGCACTTAAGACATTAGACAAAGGCAATGAAGGACAGTGATCAGCAGTCCCTACTGTGGCAACTGCCCAGCCTATTGCCTGGAGCGTACTTCCGGCTGTATCATGGAGAAAGGGAACCCAGGCAGCGGCTGGCAGGCTCCCTGAGTTAAGGGGATGCAGCTAGAATCCTCAGAGCAGAATATCAGAGAGAGTTCTGGAATAGATCTGCAGTGGCTCTCAAGTCTGCAGCCCAGTACTAATCAGCTTATAGAGGCAGGGGAAAGAATCACCTGAATAGATGACACGGAACAATTCCCGAAGTCCCCACAGGGCTGGGAATAGGCCCTGATTTCACCCCCCAGAGTGGAAAACATCATAATTCATGTAGTATCATATAGCATATTAGAATAGCTTTACCTTGGTGGTAAGGTTACAATTAGTCCTAGAAAAAATACTGCTTTGGTCACAGTAAACAAAAAAGCAAGGATCAAACTTTCCAAGTAATCTAACCATTTCCCAGAACAAAGCTCAAGAGTATTTGTAGGAATATAAACAAGGTAAAATTCATCTGGCATCCAATAAAAAATTACCAGGCATGCAAAGACGCAGAAAAATATGATGCATAATGAAAAGGAAAGTCAACTGAAATCAATTCAAAAATGATGCTGATAATAGAACTGATAGGTGAGAAATATCAGGACATTTACTGTAACAACCATATTCCATTTGTTTAAGAAACAAGAGGAAAGACTGAACAGATATGAAAAATATGTTGGAGTTATGGAAGATATAAGAAGGATCCAAATATGACTGCTACATATGAAAACTGCTGTGTCTGAGATGAAAAATACACTGGATAAACAGATTAGATACTGCAAAAGAAAAAATTAGTGGACCTGAAGCTACAGTAATATAAATGTTCTAAAATCAAAGAAAAAAATAACTGAACCTCATCCCACTGCCCCCCAAACCTAGAGAATCAGTGAATGTGAGACAATTTCAAGTGTCCTATTATACACGCAATTGAAGTCTCTGAAGGAGAGGAGTGAGGATGGTGACAAAAATTATTTGAAGAAATAATGATCAATATTTTCCAAAATTTGGCTGGGTGTGGTGGCTCACGCCTATAATCCCAGCACTTTGGCAGGCCGAGGTGGGTGGATCATCTTGGGTCAGGGGTTTGAGACCAGTCTGGCCAACATGGCAAAGTCCCATCTCTACTAAAAATATAAAAATTAGCTGGGTGTGGTGGTGCACCCCTGTAGTCCCAGCTACTCAGAACGCTAAGGCAGGAGAACTGCTTGAACCCAGGAGGTGGAGGTTGCAGTGAGTGGAGACTGAGCCACTGCACTCCAGCCTGGGTGATGGAGTGAGACTCTGTCTCAAAAAAACCACAAAAAACCAAAAAATGACAACAAAAATTTTTTCCAAAATTTAGTGAAAATTATATGGTCATGAATCAAGAAGCTCAATGAACCCCAAGAATAAGAAATATAAACAAAATACACCAAAGCATATCATAAGCAAATTACTTAGAACCAGTGGGGGAGAGAAAAATCTTAAAAATCAGCTAGACAGGGAAAAACATCAATCATATATGGAAGAACAAAGATAAAATGACAGCAGATATCTCATCAGCAATACTGTAGTGGACCAACATCTTTAAAGTACTGAAAGCTGAAACTGCCAAGCTAGAGTTTAGGGAAAAGAACATTCAAAGATGAAGGTGAAAGACTTTTTCAGACATAGAAAAGCTCATTAGCTGCAGGCCTGCACTATAAAAATGTTAAAGCAAGGCCGGGTGCGGTGGCTCACACCTTTGGGAGGCTGAGGCAGGCGGAACATGATGTCAGGAGATTGAGACCATCCTGGCTAACACAGTGAAACCCCATCTCTACTAAAAATACACACAAAAAAATTAGCCAGGCGTGATGGCAGGCACCTGTAGTCCCAGCTACTTGGGAGGCTGGGGCAGGAGAATCGGTTGAATCTGGGAGGTGGAGGTTGCAGTGAGCTGAGATCACGCCCCTGCACTCCAGCCTGGGCTAAAGAGCGAGACTCCATCTCAAAAAAAAAAAAAGAAAAGTTAAAGCAAGACCCTCAGGCAGAAGGAAAATAATACCAAATGGAAATTTAGAACTACAAAAAGGAACGCAGAAAATTGAAAGTGGTGACTATGTGGGTAAATATAAAAAAAGGTTTTATTTAAAGTTTCTTTAGTCAATTATAGTTTATAATTAATTTATAAATTTGTAAGTAGAATTTATAAATTTATAATTTATAATTGACTAAAGAAAAAATAATAAACTGCAGGGAATAGAACATATATAGATATAATATGTATGATGACAGTAGCACAGGAGGGACAAAATAGAAATAAACTGTAATGAGGTGCTATACATTATATACCCCTCTCTACATTATATTATACCTCTATACATACATATATTACATCACCTCATGTATAGAGGTGTATATTATATCACTTGAAGATAAAAAGGGTAATCAGTGTTTATATATTTTTATGATTTGCTATAAATGATGGCTGCATGGTAACAGTCTACTTACTATGGTGTACTATGTGGTTACCGATATGAATAACGAGAATAGCAACTATAGGGAGTTATTCCAATAATCTTAAATATCGTTTTGAATTTAGTCATTCTCTTCTAAAAATCTGTAAGAGGCTCCAGGATAAATTCCACACACTTAGATGGCATGAAACATATCCAAAAAGCTTACCACATTACTTCTCTAAATATAACACAAATATCCCCTTAACATTAATTAGGCTTTCAACCCCTATCCTGCCTAGGTCATGCTGTGATAACCAATCTTGAATGTTTTTTTTCTATTCTGTTTAGGCAACTTTTTCATAATGGCTTTTTTGATCAGGGCTTTTTTCTTTTAAGCCCTCAGTAGTCAACTGTGCATACACTCCTCATCTGACAGAAACACGTATGACCCATCTCTTAACACACTTGTTTTGTCCTATGATTAAAATGCCCCTTTGTTCATGTTGTGTCTTCTCCAACTTGTACATATGCATGTACAAGGCTATCTTTGTACACAGTAAGTACTGAATAAATGCTTACTGAATTAAAAAAGGTAGAAATGAAGAAAATGTGTTCAAAATATAAAGGAGTATTCCAAGACAATATATTACATGTACTGTTTTTTTGTTTGTTTGTTTTTGTTTGAGACAGAGTCTTGCTCTGTTGCCCAGGCTGGAGTGCAGTGGCGCAATCTCAGCCCACTGCATCTCTGCCTCCCGGGTTCAAGCAATTCTCATGCCTCAGCCTCCCGAGTAGCTGGGATTACAGGTGCATGCCACCATGCACAGCTAATTTTTTTTTTTTTTTTTTTTAGTAGAGATGGGGTTTCACCGTGTTGGCCAGGCTGGTCTCAAACTCCTGACCTTGTGATCCATCTGCCTTGGCCTCCCAAAGTGCTGGGATTATAGGCATGAGCCACCACGTCCAGCCATGTACTGTTTAATAAATCTAAAAAACTAAAAATCTCATGAAACTAAAATCTTATTTATAAAGTCTGTCAAGGCCCAGGAGTAGTGGCTCACACCTGTAATCCCAGCACTTTGGGAGGCTGGGATAAGAGGATCGCTTGAGCCCAGGAGTTCAAGACCAGCCTGGGCAACATAGTGAGACCTTGTTTCTGCAAATAGTAAAAAAGTTAGTTGGGCAGGGTGGCATGTGCCTGCAGTCCCAGCTACTTAGGAGTCTGAGGTAGGAGGATCCCTTGAGTCTGGGCAGTCAAGGCTGCAGTGAGCTATAATTGAACCACTGTACTCCAGCTTGGGTGACAAAGTGAGATCCCATCTCAAAAAAAAAAAAAAAAAAAGTCTGTCAAAAATTTTCATTGTATATCTTAAGAGCCAGTAATTATTAAAAGTTAGTGGGAAAGAATAAATAAAGAAGTGTGGCTGTTTCTGATGAGTAACTGTCAACATACCTGATTTTCCTCAGAATAATGAACTGTGATATAGTGTGGCAAGTGTGCCAGCTGTGCCACTTACCTGCTCAGGGCACACAGTGTTCATTCCTGGCATCTGCAAAGAGCTCATCTGCATCTGGGCCATCATTGGGTTCATGTTCTGAACATTCGTATTTCCACCTGCCATGGAAACGGTGATGCTCATGTTGTTGTATACTCCTGGCTGTGCAGGTGTGGGCTGGTTCTGGACAGCTTGACTGAACACACTGTAAACTCAAAAACAATCCAGATTACATCCACTGATCATGAACAAGGGATAATGTGACTAGATCCTGTTTCCAAATAAAATATGTTACATCTGTAAATTGCAAGCATGACTGTATCTTCTTAAAATATATAAAAATTAATATAATTCAGATACATTCTGAAGTCTACAAAAGGGATTAAATAACTGAAAAGAACTCATTTTAAGTAACAATTATCTGGCATAATATCAGAGATGATAGGCTGCAATCATGTAAATAATTAACAAAGGAAGTTTTCCATGTAAGTAAATCTTCTAGGTAACTGACATTTACCTATCTAAACAGAGAATGTCCTATTTGAGCAAAGTGTCTGGCATATATATATATGGATCTTCAACAAATGCTCACTGAATGAATTAGCACAGGAATGAATGATTCAAAGACAGCATCCTTATATTGTATTTGCTTGTATAGCCTCTTAGACTTAATACTTCAGGGGAATGATGGTATCTTGTTCCACTTATTTCTTGTCTCTATTAACACGTGACATATAGCAGGCACTCAGTAAATACCTGATGAATAAATGAAGTATGGCATGGGTTATTATTTGGTGCTGTCAAATGGTGCAGTTCAGATTGTTTCCTACTAATTGGTTTTATTGTATCTGTGCCAGTGAAGTGGCATAAATTTTTTGAAGTGTAGCGCAGAGATAATCTACAAGAGAATACCCTGGGACTCATTGACAATCAAGACTCTCAGGTTTTACTCAAACCCTGGTGAATCACATTTTCCAGGGGTGAGTATAGAAAGATCCATCTTTAACTACTCAGGCACACTAAAATTTGAGAGCCTTTATTCAATATCCTAGCTTGTTGTCACTTCTCAATGTTTTAGCTTGTGGTCGCTTTCAATATGCTACAAATTAAGAGGAAACCAGATGTATATAACCAAATGTTTTTAGGTGGCAAATTCAATCCTTTTAAAGACTTCCAAGGTCTTACCAGGCCTGAACATAGCTTCATGTCTTTTCTAGGAAGAAAAATACGTAAGCACTTATGTTTTTCAGAGAGCCTGTTTTATTGACTTCCTTCTTCACGGCCAAGTTCTGGACTGTTGTTATGCCAAAGATCTCAACTGTAAAATCAGTCTCTATTAGGAAGTAGAATAGTAAGCAATAAACTCCACGTAAATTCAACTTGACACTTTGTATTTGAACCCTGAAAATTTTCAGTGATACAGACATACAAATCTAAAGGATAATGATATTAATTCTGTCTTTCCTAAGTTCTATAAACACCAAATATTTTATGATTATATATTAATTGTTAACAATAAACTGCTGGTAAAATTCCACCTATTTTAATGTTAATTCTATAGAATTTGATTTTAAAAATAATTTTCCCCATCAATAGTTTATCTATTCCTTGCCAGCTCTTAGTGTTAAGAAGGATATACTGACATTTACAGTTTCTAGTAGACTAAGGTAATCATACTGCATTGACAGGCCAAGAAACAGCCTATTTATCATGTCTGAAGAAAAGTACAGAATTTTCCCCCAAGTAATTATAAAACACAGATGCCCACAGAAAATTATATGCCTAGGAAATAGTCAGTAATACACCTGTGGACCATTAATGTCTGCACAGTGTGTATGCTTGTGGGGCAGTGTTCCTACAACTAAAGGTGAGAAAAAAGCCTATTAATCTATGTCTATTGCCTTTTGTTTTCAGAGACGGAGTTTTACTCTTGTTGCCCAGGCTGGAGTGCAGTGGCGCAATCTTAGCTCACCGTAACCTCCGCCTCCCGGGTTCAAGCGATTCTCCTGCCTCAGTCTCCCAAGTAGCTAGGATTACAGGCATGCACCACCACACCCAGCTAATTTTTTATTTATTTATTTTTTTAGTAGAGGCAGGTTTTACCATGTTGGTCAGGCTGGTCTCAAACTCCTGACCTCAGGTGATCCACCTGCCTCGGCCTCCCAAAGTGCTGGGATTACAGGCATTAGCCACTGCACCCAGCCTCTATGCCTATTTTCTAATGAGAACATTTCTGCCTAAGACAGTACTCATTTGTCAATTGATACATAAGTCACCACTGTGGAGGAGCAAAGCTATGTAAGTTAATGCATCTGGAAGCTTCAAGGACTGCAATGATGTCATACGTACGGAAAAAAATTTAGGGCTTAATATCCTTTCAAATTAATATTTGGGACTGTATATTAGTTTAAGTTCTTTCAAATTGCTCCTGCCAATAGTTCCATTTTGGCATCTTCCATTAAGGGAAGAAGACCAAGCTCTTCTGCAGCTGCAACCACTGTCCCAGGTCCTAGAAAGACATCTGGGTTCACTGGCACCTAAAGTCCAACACTCACAGGCCCTCTTCCTCACTCTGCTTTCCTGTCTGCTTTGTAGCAGCTATCACAGTTTTCTCAGGGTAGCACTAGGTCTTTGGTAGTCACTAAATGATGGGAAAAAGAGAAGGATGAATACTCTGACCCAGAGTGGGTTCCACAGATATTACAGGTATTAACAAGCAGGGGAGTCCCTGGTCTAATAAGTCTGAGAAACAAAAGGTTAAACAACAGGACTTCTTATCCTTTAAAATGCTAATAAGCAATGGGATTCTCCCATCAACCAGCCTTACACAGAAGCACTACCCAGTTCCAGGACACACACGTTTGTTTAACCATTTCTTTCTCTTGCCACCAGAGAGATAATGAAAAAGAATTACATTGTACTACCTCTGAACTCTATTACATCATTCTACTTAATGGTTCTCTGACCGTTTCATGTTTTGATTCTCTCTGAACTGCCCCCTCACCAACTAGATTCTTCGCTAATTGGCAGCAGGGGTTTTCAGTGTTCCTCATGGTATCTTGCGTTGTGTGACAGAGATAGTGAGCGGTCACCGTCTCCAGGTGATATACGCTAATACACAATGCTTATGTTGACTAATAAACTTCTGCATATGAACCAAATGAACAAGTGTGAGTGTTTCAAGAGTTGATGGTAACTGTTTTCTTTCCCAAATGATCTGGAAAGTCAAAGTTTGCAAAAACTACTAAAATACAACAAAAACCTACATCCATATTTGAATCTGAATCCAAGACATTGACTTAGGGAGTATTTGCACTCATTTATTCAACAGATGTAGATAAAGGGCCTCCCTATTCCAGACGATGGAGACACAGAAGTAATACAAAATACAGTCCTTGCTCTTATGATGCTCATATTCTAGATGGAGAAGAAAAATCACAAATAAATAGACTATCGCACAGTATGTCAAGTGTTAATCACTATGAAAAAAAAAAAAAGAATGGAAAGGAGGCGCCAGGGGTAGAAAATGCTATTATTTCATAAATGATGGCCAGGGAAGTGTAATAAGGTGACATTTAACGTCTGTTTCTAACAAAGTGACATTTAAGGAAAGACTTGAAGTGTGAGAGACAAACCATGTGGCCACTGAGGGAAGAACATTCCAGCAGAGAGATTAAAAAATGCAAACATCCTGAGTGTGCAGTGTACTTAGCACATCTGAGGAGCAGAAGGATAAAAGGAAGCCAGTGTGGCAGAGTGAGCAGTGAGAATAACAGATGGGATCAGAGAGGTATCCAGGAACAAGATGATGTGGGGTTTTACGGGCCCTATTCTGTATTTTGAGTAAGATGGGGTGCTACTGGATGAGTTGTGCGTAAAGGACTGACATACTTTGCCTCACGTTTTAAAAGCATGGCTCTGGCTACCATGTGGAGATTAAATGATGGTGCAACAAGGGTGGAAGCAGGAGAGGAAGCTACTGGAATGGCCCAGGGAAAAGATGATTGTGGCTTGCACTAAGGTGCACAAGTGGAATTGGTAAGAAGAGAGAGGTGTTAAGAAGCTGACATGATTTGCCGATGTGATGTGAGAAAGAGAAAGACTTTTCTTCTGGACAAGTGGAACATGGAGTTGTCATTTACTGAAATGGGAAAAAGTAACCCAGAGGAGCAGGTCTGGTGAAAATATCACTTTAGTTTTCATCATGTTAAGTGTGAGATGCCTATTAGATTTGTAAGTGGAGATATTGGTTGGGCAGCTGGATATACAGTATGGTGTTCAGGAAAGCCATCTGCACTGGAGGTTTAAATTTGGGAGTCAAATATAGAAACAGGCATTGACAATAGTAAGATGGGTGATGTAACCAAAGGAGGGAGTGGGTATGGGAAAGAGGTCCTAGAATCAACTCTGGGGCCCTCAAATGGAGGTCATGGAGATGAGAAAGATCCTAAAGGAGACTAAGTGATAGGAGGAGAGTCACTTTTCTCGAGAGAGTTGTTCTAGAAACCAAATGAAGAGCTTCAAGAAAGAATAATGCTCAAATATGTCAAATGCTACTGATGGGCATTGCTTTTGGCACTGAAGAGGACATTTAACTATCTTGACAAGAACACTTTTTTGTGGAATCATAGGAATGAAAGCCTGATTAGTTCAACAAGGAGTAGGAGTAGGGGAAGTGGATAGGGTATCATCTTTTAAGGAATTTAACTGTAAAGGGGAGCAGAGAAATAGGTTATTGAGACATGTCAGCATGACTGTTTTTTTTTTTCCCCAAGCCATATTTCGATGATTAGATGGAGGTACAAAGTAAGAGTTTAGTTGGATTTCATTAGGGAGAATTTTGCCAGGCATAAGTGCAACAGAGGGAGAGCTGGGCAAGGGAGTCAGAGTGCCTGTAAGGTAGTGATTATAATGATGGGTCACAAAATCCAGAGTGAGTTTAGGAAGTTGGGATTGGAATACATTAGGAGACTAAATTCCTCCTATATTACAGATACAGTTCCATTTCTACCTAATTTATACATGGTCTTCATTGAGACTTACACAGTTCTCTAACATGAAGATTTTCTCTCACCTTTCAATGAACTTTAGAAGAATATAGTCTTGTGTTTTCAACTTTAACTGCCTTACTTATTATGTTGTCAGATCAGACAGCTTCCCTGTCATTAGAGCTAAGACACAACCAAATTAAAATCCTTATAAAACTCAAAGTGATGTGTGAAAAGTTCAGCAGCCAGGATTTAGGGAAAAAAAAAAAGACTTTAGTGAGATAATTCTAAGCAAGATGGGTAAGTCAAGGTCACTAAAAATCTAGAGATTAAAAAGGGGTAAGCCTTAAAAACTTTTGTTATTGTTATAAAGTCTTTAAATACACCGGGAAAAGTGAAACTTGTGTGCCTACTACTCAGCTCTATTGAATTCTGACATTTGCCATTCTTGGTTTCAGATTTATAAGATTTTAAAGTGTTCTTATAAAGAAAAACTTTAAAAAGTACCCATTTCTATGTCTGTCCCAGGGAAGCTGTTACTGCTGTGAGCTCATCATATTCTGACATGTGCTCAGGTTAGGATGGAAAGGTTGGGGACACTAGATCTCTTTTCTGTACTGTTGGCACACACATTTGCCTTAGAAGTGACTTGATACTTATAAGATTTAAAAATCATTTTTCTTTGCTGATAATATAAAATTTAGTTCTTTCCATTATGCAAATGGAAGTAGCCAATAATCTTCTACTTAGCCTGTGAATACAATCAGCCCATGAAAACATGGCTGTTCTTATGTGGGGCTTTCTGTCTCCACATATAAAGAGGGAAACGTCATATAAATGTAACCATATGTGGCCTTTTGTGTCCGGCCTTCTTTCACTTTGCATAATGTTCCTGAGGTTCAACCATTGTAGCATTTATCAGTATCAGGGATTTATCACAGTATCAAGGATGCTCATATATAAAAACTGCCCCCTTACTTGTTTCCTATTGCTCCTTGCTGCCAGGCCTTCATGTCTGGTGACTGATACCCGGAGGCAGGCGGAGTTTGCTGGAGCAGAGAGCTCTGAGGAGGAGGGATTGGCATCGGCACCATGGAGCTCCCAGGGCTTAGAGATGGAGCAAAGCTGGCCTCACCTTGGGGAACCATTCCTGTAAATTGACACAAATTAATTTATGTTGATATACTATAAATTTATTAACCCCATAAATGAAAAAACCCGAAATGATCTGTCACAATATATTTACAAATAACTTTCTTATTTGCCTTGTTTTGTGTCAGGCAACATATTTACAAATATCGTATTCAACAGAGCATGGAAAAAATTTAGTATCTTAAACCAGGGCAAGAAATCTCAGCATAAACCAATAGATAAATAAATGTAAGTCTGGAATAATGCTTTCCATTCACTAAGATGTTGATTTGTGCAGCAGGATTGTATATGATCTGTTTCTGTTTTTTGCTTATATGAATTTTTAAGTGTAAAAATATGTATGAACATACATGATGAATTACTTGTGTAGTAAATTAAAC
>NW_012101254.1:7458465-7460858 GCF_000951045.1 Mandrillus leucophaeus
TAATCATTCTCCAAATTCCCTTGTACCTGTTTGTAGTCAATCCTTGCTCTCACCCCTAGTCCCAGGTAACCTCTGATTTGCTTTCTGTCTCTAAAGGATTTGCTTTTTGGGGGTAATTTCATGTAGATGTAGCCATACATGGTCTTCTGTGTCTGGCTTGCATTCACTTAGCATGATGTTTTTGAGGTTCAGCCATTTTGGAGCACTTATCAGTAGGCTATTCCTTTTTATTTAGGATGATGCTTATTAGCAGCCATCTGACCGAACTGTCAAAACTCAACTGACCATAAAAGTAAGGGTTTATTTCTGAACTTTTTATTCTGTTCCAGTGATCTCTATGCTGTACCAGTACCACATTGTCTTGATTGTTGTGACTTTATGGCAATTTCTGAAATTAGGCAGATATCCAACTTTGTTCTTCTTTTTAAAAGTTGTTTTGGCTACTCTAGGTCCTTTGCATTTCCATACACATTATAGGATGTTTGTTAATGTCTCCAAAAAGCATGCTGAAATTCTGCATTGAATTATAAGATCAATTTTGAGTAAATTACCAGTTTTTTTTTTTTAAGTCTTTTTTCTCTGATTTCATTTTGGATAGTTTCCATTGTTATATCTTTAAGTTCACTAATTTTTTCTTCTGTAATTTCTAATCTGCTGTTTATCACATCTAGAGTTTTTTTTTTTAAATCTCAGACACTGTAGTTTTCATCTCTGGAAGTCTGACTTGGGTTTTATTTATATCTTCCACGGCTCTACTTAACATGTTCAAGCTTCCTCTTGCTTCTTGAACATACAGAATTTATAATTTATAATTGCTTTAATGTCTCTGTCTACTAATTCTATCATCTGTGTAATTTCTGAATTTTTGATTGGCTGATTTTTCTCTTCATTACAGGTTGTATTTTCCTATCTCTTTGCATACCTGGTAGTTTTAAAAATCAGATTCCAGACCTAGTGAATTTTACCTTGTTAGGTGTTGGATTTTTTTTCTATTCTTTTAAATATTTTTGACCTTTGTCTGGGCTATGGTTAGGTTACATGGAAACAGGTTAATTCTTTAGGTCTTGTGCCTAATGAGACAAGAGCAGAGTTTAGGCCTTATGAATTTGCCCCACTACCGAGGCAAACCATCTCTGAGTATTCTACTTGATACCCCCTGAATTACAGGGTTTTCTACTCTGGCTGGTAGGAAGAGGAGCTGGCCCTGTGTGAACTTTGAAGATTGTTCCCTTTTATCTTTTCAGGTGGTTTTCTCTGGCCTTGATTTGTACACACATACATGCATGCCTGTGTGTGGGCAGCAGCTCTCAGCTGAATGGGACCCTCTGCATATCCTACAATTCTCTATGTAGTGCTGTCCTCTCTGGTATTGTGCCCTGCTACCTCTAGGAGCCTTGGCTTTCCCAGACTGCCAGCTCTACCTCCTCAGCTCAGGGAAATGTCCTGGCTCCTGCTGGATTCTCCCTCCCTGCAGCACAGTCTGGACAATCTCAAGAACTACTGTTGAACGTACTTTGTCTGTTTTTTGTTTATTTGTTTCAGATGGGAAAATAAATCTGGTCCCTGTTATTCCTTTGGCCAAAAGTAGATATCCATAACAATTTAAAAGAGTAAAATGTTTTCTAAAAAATGTTTAGTGCTAGCACTCTGTTTTTTTTGTTTTTTGTTTTTTTTTCCTGACAAAACACATCTCACAGTTAAATACTTTTAAGGCAGAAAAAGTTACGAAGGCGCAAAAAAAGGATGCCATAGTATGACTGCCCATAATTTAGTATAATGCCTTTACATCTTTGTAAAATCCTGTAAGATTCCGTGACCTGCTTCTTTCACTCAACATTACATCATAAACACGTTTCTATGTCCTTGATGTCTCTTTGTGAACACATGCATATATGCCTGTGTAATATCTACTGTGTTCTGCCACTATTAATGTAATTTTTGTTATTTTTAATACAATGATTTTTTTTTCTCTTTTTACTTGGTTTGTTTGGTTAAATAAAAAAAAAATCATTATATTTGCCAGAGACGTAGTTAATTTACTCTTTTTTTATTACAGGCTACATTTTTTTTTTTTTTTTGGAGACCGAGTTTTGCTCTTGTTCCCAGGCTGGAGTGCAATGGTGTGATCTCTGCTTACTACAACCTCTGCTTCAAGCATTTGGGTCCAAGTAATTCTCCTGTCTCAGCCTCCCGAGTAGCTGGGATTACAGGCGCATGCCACCATGCCCAAATAATTTTTGTATTTTTAGTAGAGATGGGGTTTCATCATATTGGTCAGGCTGGACTTATCTCCTGACCTCGTGATCCACCCGCCTCGGCCTCCCAAAGTGCTGGGATTACAGGCGTGAGCCACCGTGCCCGGTCTTACAGGCTACAATTTTTTTTTTTTTTTT
>NW_012101254.1:7461658-7473193 GCF_000951045.1 Mandrillus leucophaeus
ATGGAGTCTCACTCTGTCGCTCAGGCTGGAGTGCAGTGGTGTGATCTTGGCTCACTGCAACCTCTGCCTCCCAGGTTCAAGCGATTCTCCTGCCTCGGCCTCCCGAGTAGCGGGACTACAAGTGCGCGCCACCATGCCTGGCTAATTTTTTGTATTTTTAGTAGAGACGAGGTTTCACCATGCTGGCCAGGCTGGTCTTGAACTCCTGACCTCGTGATCCATCTGCTTCGGCCTCCCAAAGTGCTGGGATTACAGGTGTGAGCCACCGCGCCCAGCTTTTTTTTTTTTTCCTGAATGACTCTAGAGGGTGGGTTTTTTGTTTTTGTTTTGCCACCATCTTCACTTCTAATGTCTTTGCATTAACCCGCCATTTTAAACTATTTTGGTTGTGATCCTTAAAAGAAAAACCTCTTGTATTAGTGTGTTTTTAACCTCATTTATGATGAAATTAATTTCTTTTAGAAAAAATACAGCCTTGGTGTGGTGGCTCGTGCCTGTAATCCCAGTGCTTTGGGAAGCAAAGGTGGGAGGATGGCCTGAGGCCAGGAGTTTGAGACCAGCCTGGGCAACATAGTGAGATCTGTTTCTATAAAAAATAGAATAGTTAGCCGGGCACAGTGGTACATGCCTGTAGTTCTAGCTACTCATGAGGCTGAGGTGGGAGGATCACTTAAGACCAGGAGTCGGACACTGCACTGAGCCATGATCATGCCACTCGTGGGCAAGAGAGCAAGACCCTGTCTCAAAAGAAGAGGAAAAAAAAAAAAAAGAAAAAACAGAGAAAGAAAAATATGTATGTGAGAGGGACAAGATGCTGATCGTATTCTGGATATTACTTTGTGGAGTCAACAGTAAACAATAAATAAGAGACTCCAAGTACAAGAGCAAGCTTTTTGATATTTCTTTCTGGCCTCATCTCACATTCTACCTGTCCATACTGGAATGAACAGTTTCCCTTGTGACTTTTTTGTTGTTTGTTTTGCTGTTGTTGTTGTTTTTAGTGTTGGTCTTTTAATTTTATTATTTTAAAAAAGACTTAATTTTTTAGAGAAGTTTTAGGTTCAAAGCAAAACTGAGTAGATGGTACTGAGATTTCGTAACTTTAGACTTTATAGTTTTTTCTTTCACTAGATAGGGTTTGTTTATTTTTGGTAAAGATTATATAAATGAAGCTACATACCCCTTCTCCACTCACTCACATGTATAGCTGTCTTCATTATCAACATACCCCAGAGTCCATAGGTTACATTTGGGTTCACTCTTGGTATTGTACATTCTATGGGTTTGGACAAATGTATGATATGTACCCACCATTATAGTATCATAGAGAGTGGTTTCATTTCTCTCAAAATCCTCTGTGAAATGACCAAGTTTTAGTAGAAAGAACTAGCCTGTGGGTAATGAATTAGAGGAATACTTAAGAGTTCTGGTCCCAGTTCTGCTACTACACTGGATCTTGGATAACTTCCATCAATCAGATAATCTAGTTCTTCTAGATGAAAAATTTTACAGTTCTATCTTTGCCTAGACTATGTTTGTTTTTGTTTTTTTAGACAGAGGCTTGCTCTATTGCCCAGACTGGAGTGTAGTAGTGTGATCTTGGCTAGCTGCAACCTCCGCCTCCTGGGTTCAAGCAATTCTCCTGCCTCAGCCTCCTGAGTAGCTGGACTACAGGCACCCACCACCACACCCAGCTAATTTTTGTATTTTTAGTACAGACGGAGTTTCACCATGTCGGCTAGACTGGTCTCAAACTCCTGACCTCAGGTGATCCGCCTGCCTTGGCCTCCCAAAGTGCTGGTATTATAGGTGTGAGCCACCGTGCCCAGCCAGCCTAGACTATGTTAAGTCTCCCTGCTAGACCGACCATAACCAGCATTGCAGACACGTGACAGTGGCAACTAGAATTAGAATTCATACTTCCATTAATTTATTTCTTCAAAGATTCATTGAGCATCTATTTACTGTGAGACCACTGTGCTAAGCACTGGAGAAACAATGGTTAAAAAGGTCACACTCTGCTCACGTAAGGAACTTGCTATTTAAAAGAAAGACACCTAGGTTAACAAGTGGTTTTAAGACAGGGTGGCAAGTACTTTATGATTAGGAGTGTCCAGGAAAACTCTGCAGGGGAGATATATCTGAGAGGAGGGAAGAATAGGAATGAGAAGTAAAGGAATAATACTTTAGATAGAGTATAGAGAATGTACAAAGCCCCTGGAAGTAAAAGAGAACAAGGTCTGTGCTGTTTCTCAGAACTCAGAAAGTTTACTGTCGCTGGAACACAGAACTATAAAAGGGAACGTGGAGTTGATGAGCCTAGGTTTGTACAAGTTAAGTTTGGGGTGTTGGTTGAAAATGCAAGTATGTGCATCCGTAGGCAGCTGTACATATGAGCTGAGAGATACTGTTTAGAGATAGAGAATGAAGTCACTAGCATGTAAAGGTCCCTGAAACCCCAAAAGGAGATGAGATCACTGAGGAGGAATAGGTGGAAGAGGATTTTATTGTAGTTCACAGAAAAGAGGTCTTTAAATGGGCTTCAAGGAATCCATGAAGTGGGCAGATACACTAAAGAAACCAATTTCTCATATTTACTTTGAATACTGTGTTAATAGACAACAATTTCTAAATGTCTGATTCTGTTCTTGCACACTCATCATCATAGCATGGTAGCCTAGACGTTTCTTGTTTTCAGAAATACAAGAAAACTTACTCTGCCATTACTATGACTTACATGTTCCTTTATTTACTTGGGGCCTATATTAATCAGAAAGAGGTGAAAGCAAAGGATATAAAGCAAAGCTAATGCAGTTATTCATTGGTTTTACTGTCATCACTTAATACAGAAATCAGCAGGCTTTTTCTGCAAAGGGCCAGATAATACATGTTTTCAGTTTTGCAGGCCATAAAGTTTCTTGAACAACTACTCAACTCTTCTGTGTGAAACCAGCCATAGATAATACATAGAGCAGTAAGCATGGCTGTGTTCCAGTAAAACTTTATTAACCAAAACAAGTGGGCTGGATTATGGACCTTAATTTGTCAAACCTGGAAACATGTTGGGAACACATATATTTTGGTACTTCCTATTTCTTAGGAGTAGAAGCATAAAACCAACAAAGGCCAAAGAGCCCTTCTATCTGGATTTCCTTAAGCCACAATAAACTGTTTTTGTTTTTGAAAAGGCTGGAACTTTTCCAGAACTTGATTTTGTGCCAACACAAAACCTGGTCCTCTACCAGACTGCTGATCAATTTGGAGCAAGTTTATAATTAAGAGTGGTGACAGAAATTTAAAATATTGCATCTTTAAACGTTCTTATTCTTTCCAGAAAAGCTAAACATTTTTCCAGTATTATTTTGAAGCAGTCCATGGGAGAACTGACAGCCCTGCCATTTCATTTCAGTTTGCAACTGGATGAAACCGCTGTTCTCGTCACTGCACGCAGCTTCTGGGTTTTGTTTGTAGTATGAATGCTGACTTTATAAAAAGCAAATTATTATTTTGTGACAATATTTTTGTCAATCAAAAGTTGGTCTGGAAGAAAAACTCAGGCACCAGATACTCATGATAGGTGGCAACACATCTTTCCCATCATGGTACGGGGAAAGAGGAAGCTCCACCCACTCCATTATTTCAGCTCACTTTGTTCTATGCTGACACAACTCAGATCAAAGACTAGACCCACAGCTGTGAAAGAAACTTGTCAATTTCACGAGCACCGGGGCACTGAAGGCCCACCTTTCCAGGTGGCTTTGTCAAGGAATGAAAGCAGGATATAAAGTCCTCCTTTCTTGACTTTCCAGAGGAAACTTTAAAGTGCATGCCTGAAAATGGACAGAAAAACTATTTCTATTTTTTTAATAGAAAAAAATCCTTAGAATAATTTCATAAGGAATTTATTAATGTTTGGCTTACTTCTAGTTAGTTTTTTCCCCTAACGCAGGAGATAAATATTTTGATTTAGGGCTCTGCAATCAATATCAGGAATGCTGCTAAAAACCCATTTGCTGTTTTAGTCAGATTGTCATTTTGGAGGAGGAATGGGGATGCAGATAACTACATAAGTCTTCTAATGTTGGAGGAAGTACTTCTGCAAGCTAAAGTGAAAAAGCTTTGTCAAATTCTTTGCATACAGAAATTGTAAGACACATGGAAACAAAATCCTTTTGAAGGCCACACTCTTGTTCAGGCAACCATATAATTAAAATATGGATTTATAATCCTTTTCTTGCCCACACAGATAGTGTCAGTGATATAAACCAGCCAAAGATGACTTCATTGTCTTGAGGACAAAGAAACTGATGTGGCATAATTTTGATTAAAATCTCTTTGAAAGTTCTGGTGCTCTGGCACAAATCTTTAGATACTTCATTTGATAGTCAAAGGATTTTAGTACTTGCTACCATCACAATGGAAACTCTAAATTGATTTGGCCATCAAAACTGATAAGCATACTGCCATGTCAAAAATATCTGTATAACTTCGACATTTTATTCAAGTCAAACAGCAGCCTTCTCATTGAAATTCATTTTTAAGCAGTCTTAAAACTTACCTATTTTCTTTCATTTATATAATCAAGGGATTTATTTCAATTATTTTTCAGGAATTGACAATTAATTTTGCATAAAAGTCTGATTAAACAGAGTAGACTAATCAGGTGTGTATCACTGTCATTACCTATTAGAATCTCAAAGTGACAGAAAAGAAATAAGAAAAGATATTATCACCCAGGACAAAGAGAATGGAAGTCAGTGCCAAAGAAAGATTAAAAAAGAAAAAAATTTTTGGAAGCCAGAAAGTTGACTGAGGCTGGAGAGGAAGCTGCAACAGCAGCAGCTGAGAGTGATGACACCAATGAGTAGTCTGAGATACCCTGTGGAGATAAATTATCCTTGTGCAAATTGGCAAAAACAAAATCTCACACACAATGAAAAAACTACATGTGAATTTTGAATTAATGTACTAAAATCCATTGTGTGGGGAACACTTTCATTGAATTCTCATAGAGATCAATGAGAGAAATTAAAAAATAAGAGAACAGGCCGGGTGTGGTGGCTTACCTGAGGTCAGGAGTTCAAGACCAGTCTGAGCAACATGGTGAAACCCTGTCTCTACTAAAAATACAAAAATTAGCTGGGTGCGGTGGCGCATGCCTGTAATCCCAGCTACTCGGGAGGCTGAGGCAGGAGAATCACTTGAGCCCAGGAGGTGGAGGGTGCAGTGAGCTGAGATTGCGCCACTGCACTCCCAGCCTGGATGACACAGTGAGACTCCGTCTAACAAAAAAGAAAAAAAAAAAGGGAATGTACTTTGTATACAAAATGCTCAAAATTTTAGAGTCAGACAGGTCCTTACAGATCCTCTAATTCAATCATCTCAGCTACAAAAGGGAGATAAGCCTCAAACCAGTCATTTAGTGTCAAAAGCTGAGTCTGAATCCTGGGTCTCCAGACTCCCATGTCAGTGTCTTTCCTCTTCCACACACTGTTTTAATGTCCGAGCAAGGACATGAAGGTGGAGAGAGACCTAAGCCTGTATGGATTACTTAGAACAACATAAACTTGTGACCCTCCTACCTGCTCCTGGATACTGGAAGACATTCTGCTGTATCTGAGGATTGATTCCAGTGCCAAACTGTCCTCCCATGTTTCCTGTCATGCCTCTGCTCACCATGCTGTTGCGGTTGGCCAAGGATGCTTCAGGATTTGCTGCTAGTTGTGAAAACGGGCTGGTAGAAGCAGGTGGGGTTCCTGGATTTGTACCATAGTTTGGTGGATAGGGGAATTGCTGTGGAGCACCCTGAGGAAGACGGGGGTTCCCCATTTGAACTGGTAGTCCAGATGAGGGAGGGAGGTTGTTCCCAAAGCTTTGTTGCCTCATAAGCATGGCTCTTTGCTGCTGTATTAGCTGCCTCTGTCGGTGCTGTTGACTGTACAATTCCCGCTGACGTTGTGCCAACATTTGAGCGTTCAGGGGTGGCTGAAAAGCAGGAAAAAACTCACTTACTAAAATTATTATAATCACTCTCTCTCCTGGAGAGTTTATTGGATTAAAGCCTACTTTCGTGAGGCAATAAAGTACATAGCAATTATCACTGTACAAGGGAAACTAAAACAGAAAAGGAACAAAAACCTCAAGTAACAAACACAGGAGAAAAAATGAATTAAGTACATTTTACAGACTAAAAGTAGTCAAGAAATGCTAAACAATATCTGACCATTATAAACGAGTACGTAAATTCTCAATTAAAAGTTACACAGAACTGAAAAATTCAAAGAAAGTATATATTGATTAGTATTACAATATTGGCCATGAACATTATTAAGAGAAACATGAAAACCATAAGGAGGTGAAAGAAAATGTGCTTAATTACTTCTGTCCTGTCCTTCATTAGATCATTAGAAGACTTTTTCAATTTTAAAAAATTTACTGTGTTTCTGGTAAGAAGAAACTTAGTTTTCCTCTTTCCTCACTGAGATCATTATCGGACTTTATTTAAACAAATAAAATGTGATTATAGGTGATTTTAATTTTCTTCATTATACTTTTCTGTATTTACCAAATTATCTACAATGAACATGTATTACCTTTACAATTAGAAAAAACCTACAAATACCATTAAAAAAGGAAGATTCAGAAATCTAGGATCCAATGCCTAAGAAAATATCACTTAAAAAGAAGTAGAAATAAAATAGTAAAAAAAAAATAAATGAAAAGAGCTATGTTGTATTATTATTGGAGTTTCAGATTATTCCAGGCATTAGTGTAAGTGGTTTAACAGTTGCAATATTATGGATGAGGAAAAAAGTGGTCAAATTAGGTTAAAATCACTTTTTCAATATAACATGGCTTATCAATAAAGGCTTCTTCAGAAAATGTCAATTCAGATTGAGAATCTGGTTAAAGCATACAGCTCTTGCCAACTACATACAGTTGAATCTAGAAGACACTATGAAATAAGACTTTCTGATAGGAATTATCTTTATGTGAATCCAAAAGTGGGGTCTTGTTTCCTTACAACCTAATTACTCCTGAATTAGCTAGCACTAAGATTGATAATTTGTAAGACACAGAAACTGAAATCTGGATCCATGAAGATGTCAATATCTGCTGCTTACCAACAGCTTCAGTCAATGCAGTCACGTGATACATAAAGACATTTCAGCAATAAGGCATTTTAGTAATAAGACATTTCAGTTGCACACGATGGACCAAATTCGGTGGTCCCATAAGGTTATAGTACTACAGTATTTTACTGTACCTATTCCATGTTTAGGTACGTCTTGATATACAAATACCATAACAATTGACTACAGTATTCAGTACAGTGACATGCTGTACATGTTTGTAGCCTAGGAGCAATAGGATATACACATAGCCAGGATGTATAAGTAAGCTATACCATGTAGGTTTGTGTAAATACACTCTATGACATTTGCGCAATTACAAAGTTGCCTAAAAACACATTTTTCAGAACATATCCCTGTCTTCAAGTGATGCATGGCTGTACTTATCCCTTTTAATAATATAGGTGCTGGCTTCCTGTATTTGCCCGTAACCCATCTAGTTCCATATTGTGGAGAGGAAAAGAATACCGTTTGAATCCTCTCTAAAATTCCTTATCTCTCAGACTTTTACATCAACTTTGTTATGAAATAAAAGTAAGTAGTTGAAACAAAAAATTTTTAAGTATGTATGGGGTAAAGTAGGGAGTGAGTACTAGGTAACATTTAGAAGTCCACCTAGTTCTTTTTATGTTTAAAGTTCTAATGGCACTGGGTTTATTAAAAAAGGGATTTAAAAAATAAATAAAAGCTAGAAAATGCTGATGTTCAGACTGAATATAGTACACAAGATAGTTAAGACAGCTTAGCAATGTGACTGGGTTTTGATCAGGTTTCGGGTACCGTTCACATAGTTTCATATCAGAGGCTTCCTGTTACTGGTGCTATTCACTACAGCAATAAGAGCTTTTTCTACTTAGTCATCCGGTATCCAGTAACAATGACAATAATAACAATAAAACAAAACAAAGCACCATTTGCTTTAGATCAAATATCAGTAAGAGGTATCAAAGTAATTAATTCATTCTAGAAGAAAACTACACTACAAACATCATTAAAAGATCAGCTCACAGACCATTTCAAAGACACTCAAGTCAACACTTTACGAAACACTGTGTGGGTTAAAGAAGTACTAATGACGTCTGGTTTTCTCACATTACCTGAGGTGTAATTTGCTGTTGCATGCCTGATCTCATATTGATGCCAACAGGAGCAGTTGCTGCAAACTGGTTTAAGATAGCTTGCCGATTTTGGTGTATCAACTAGAGAAAAATGGAAACAGTAAGATACCATATTTCTACACACAAGCACAACACTGGCCTTAGAAAGTAACACAAACTTTCTATTGACTACTAAAAAGTTTTAGTGTTGCAGGTTTGGTAAAATTATTTCCTATGTCTATTTTCCAAAAGGCTGGTAGTTTCCAACATTTATAAAACACTTATTTGCCTCCAAAACACTATGGCAAAGTATTTAAAAGTGGGATACACATTGCACTCCAGCCTAGGTGACAGAGCGAGACTCTGTCTCAAAAACAAACAAACAACAACAAAAAAACCATGTTAATAGTTATTTTAGATAACTGCTGTAATGGAGAAGAAGAAATATCAGCTTTAGGTCTTAAAATATTATAAATGTAAAAGCAGGTATACAATAAGGGCACATTTTACAAAGGTCTGGAAGATGAAGGGAAAGTTGAGCAAGCTGGATGGTATTCTCACTTGGAGGTACTATGTCTGGTGAATACATATTTGGGGAAAATCCAATATGATTTCATTAGCTAGACAGTATTACGTAAGAAACAAATGGTCTGAAAAAATGGATTATTTAACTAGAAAAAGTAATTACTTCAGACCAGTTTCCCAAATTGGTATGCTAAAAAACATTGTTCTACAGGATATTAATAGATGTGCTGGGAAAACAGCATTCTGTGCTGTATTAAGTATTGGAAATGATGGGTTACACAAGGTAAAATAGATTTATTTACTGCAGAGATTTTATAAGCCTTTAATTGGCCAAAAGCACATTGTGGATCTCCAAGAAGGGATATACTATGCAATTTATTTATCATGAACCTTTTTTTCTGACATCTAACCATTAACACCCATCTCCCAGAACAGTTTTCTATGAACACTGGTTTGGAAGATCAGTCTAGATCAGGATTAGGGTTCCAGGTCATAGGCATGCCAGGTATGCCTTAACTGTATCTGATAACAAAAGAAGTATTCTTGGAAATGAGATTTTCTTCCCAACAATCTATAGCTTAAAACATTTCTTCCTCAATAATTTGATATGAATAAACTATTCAGGAAGATAACAGTAACAATAATATTAATACTATTTTATGTTTATATGATACCTTGTATAACACAAATTATATGTGTATATCATACATTAATATATTTCAATATATTATACATAAACTAGAAAGCCTACGAAAGTTTTCTAAGAATCCAAAGAGCTATGAACGTGATTAAATCTCTTGTCACCAAATGGCTCAACTCTTAATTCTAGCTTCAGTCATTTTCTGACTCCCATTAGATCAGAAAACAAACCAATTTTTGGGAAAAGCTCATTATAATATAAATGTTAAAATGACAACTCTAAGGCATTGTGGAATAAGTTAAAACTTCTTTTTGAAGTTCTGAGTTACTTCAAAAAGAAAGATACCAACATTATAGTTTTAAAAGTCAAAAAGACTCTTAAATACCAAAACTGATATACTTCTTAAACTTGAAAGACCATGAATATAAATTTAAATAAACCAAGTTAATTTGACAAAGATTTACTTAAAAACTCAGTACATTCAAGATACTGTATAAAGTTTGCAGTTACAAAGGTGAGCAAATTCCTGTCCTTCTGGGAGTTCCCTACTGAATGGCAAAAGCCAACGCACAACAGTAAAATGCACAGGTGCTTTGTCGGCATAGACAGACACATCTACGGCAGCACAGAGGGAGCAGCTCATTCAGCCTAGGGATGAAGACAGGGACCATGAAGCATGAGTGAGCTCAGCAGAGTCTTGAAGGATGAGAATGCGAGGTGGCAAGGAGGAGGGCAGAGTTAACTTGAGGCAGAGGGAACAGCAAGTATAAAAACAGGAGAGGAGGCAATGAGGACAGGTAAAAATACATTCCAAACATATAGATTTATATATTCTTTGAATTGTGAGATAATATACAAATGAAATGGGTAGGGATGGAAGAAAGATGCCTGACAAGTAGTAACAGGGTCTTTTTAAGAAGAAGGAATTATTCTAAATAGCATAAATCTACACGTACTTTCTGTTATAGGAAACCTGATCTATTCCTGCGCTTGAATTAACCCTTGTTCATTTTTTTCCTCCCCTTGACTATCTGTGTGTGCAACCTGACTAGTGCTGTGTACATCTGTCCTACTTTGACCTGCTTCTTTTCTCCAATTATTAAAATGCTTTGTTTTTTAAGAAGTAGGTCAAGTTCCACTTATTCCAACAAAGCCTTCCCAAAAGGATCACTCCATTCCTTAGCTCCTTGGAAATCTTAACTTTCAGAGAGGTGGGGGATGGGAGGAGATTAGTTGTTAGTCCTTAGACACAAACACAGGTTAAAAGGCTTGTTGTAGAACAAAAGGAAATGTAGGGCTTGTGGCCAGTGGAGGAGGGCAAACCCATTCACAAGTATAAAATAAACACACGCAGTTCAGGCTAGCTGTCACTTTATCTGCCGGAATGGATATTCTTCCCAATGCTTTACCAAGAAGTCCTTCTATAGGAAACCTAAAAGATGATTATCTAGCCTAGAGGTTCTCAACTAGGGGTGATTCTGCCAAACAAGGGACATTTGGCAAGACATTTTTGCTGATCACAACTTGGGGAGGAGGTACTGCTGACGTCTAGTGGGCAGAGGCCAGGAATGCTGCTAAACATCTTTAATGCACACAACATCTCCCCCATATCAAGAATTATCCAGCCCCAAATGTTAAAGTGCCAAGGTTGAGAAACCCTGAGCTAGCTACTGCACAAATTCTTGCAAAGACAAAAGTATTCTTTAAAGAAGCTTCTTGTTCTATCAGGCATTTTTTATTGCCAGAAACCTGAAGGTAAAATGTTTGTCTTCTTTTCTGTCCTTTAATCCTAATTCTGTTTTCTGATCACTTCTATTCTCTACAATATATAAAAGATGATCAATGGTGGTTCTTATAAAGTCAGATACATACATTTGTTCAGTACCCTAACACATACAAATCTGGACTTCACTTGTTTTAAGATTGCTAACTATACCATATTTGTTTATGTGTCTCCCTGTCACTTTTTCTTTACATTATTCTCCTCTTGATAGTTACGAAGATCATGATCCTTGCTGGGGAAGAAGAAAACAAAACTGGAGTAGAAAAATCGTATGTTTTGTCAGCTAATATGATACCATTTTCTTTTTCTTCTTCTTCTTCTTTTTTTTTTTTTTTGAGACAGAGTTTTGCTCTTGCG
>NW_012101254.1:7473978-7484457 GCF_000951045.1 Mandrillus leucophaeus
TTTTTTGAAAGTCTCAACCAATACAGATATACTAGTTTCCTAGGATGTTTTTCATATCTCTCCTCCCAACTGGGGATTTATTCATAACTCTATAATTGAATTTAAAATGTTATAATCTTTTTACTCCTTTACACAAGGAGTAAAAAGTATATACTAGTCAGTGAGATATACTTAGGGTCAATAAATGATATCTATTTATATATTTTATTTTTTTTAACATGTTTTTAAACTGATCTTAAAATTCACTAAAAAGAAACAAACTATAATGTATATCTGAGTATACTCCTCTTTTCTTTTCTCAAATCATTAGGCATGGTGCTAAATTCTTGCTATGAGATGCTTACAGTCTCCTGTATTTGGGAAGAGGGAAGGAGATGATATAACCAATAAGTGACCAGATGGGTATCAATCCGGTGAGGTAAATATATTATGAATAGCAGATTACAAACTGGGTGTATTCTGGATACTAGTCCTTTGCCAGTCATATGGGTTGAAAATATCTTCTTTGAGTCTTTGTCTTGCCTTTTAACCTTGCTTATGGTGTCTTTTGTCTTGTAGGTCTTAAATTTTAATGTAAACATTAACTTTTTCCTTTACGTCATTTTAAAGAGGCTATAGAGATATTTTCATATTCATATTTAGGTCATTAAAACACTTAGAGTTTATTTTTGTGTCTTGTATAAGATGAGGATCTAATTTAATTTTTTCCTCCTCATGAATAGTCAAATGTACCAGCATTTATGATGCATGCCATTCTTTCCCCATTGTCACCTCTGTCTCTTATTAAGTCTCTCCAATATGTCTGGGTGTGTTTCTGGGCTTTCTATTATGTAGAGCTATTATGCAGAACCCTTTATTATGTAGAACTCTATTATGGTAGAACTATTTATCCTCATGCTAGTTCCACACTGTTTTAATTTTTTTTTTAGAGACAATGTCTTGCTCTGCCACCCAGGCTGGAATGAGTAGCACAACCACAGCTCACTGCAGCCTTGAATTCCTGGCTCAAGCCATCCTCCCAACTTAGCCTCCTGAGTAGTTGAGACTACAGGTGCATATCCCCACACCTGGCTTTTTGTTTTTTGGTTTTTTTTGGTAGAGACAGAGTCTTGCTATGTTGCCCAGGCTGGTCTCAAACTCCTAACCTCAAGCAATCTTCCTGCCTAAGCCTCTCAAAATGGGGGGATTATAGGTGTAAGCCATCACTTCCGGCCTGCTTTAATCTTTAAAGCTTTGTTTTAAATCTTGTTATCAGTAGAGCAAGTATACCCTCATTTTATTAATACGTCAAGATTGTATTGATGCTTCTAAAACAAATTTAGCATCTATTTGTCAAATTCCACGTTGAGATTTTGTTGGAATTCCACTGAATTTACTGATTAAATTTGGAACAATTGTCATCTTTTTACTAGCAACAACGAATTAGAAGATATAATTTCTTTCATGAGTATTTTTTATTTGGATATTCTTCTTGCCTTTCAATTATGACTTTTAGTCTTCTAAGTTTTCAACAGTGTGAATTTCTTTTTTTTTGAGATGGAGTTTCACTCTTGTCGCCAAGGCTGGACAATTGTCATCTTTTTACTAGCAACAACGAATTAGAAGATATAATTTCTTTCATGAGTATTTTTTATTTGGATATTCTTCTTGCCTTTCAATTATGACTTTTAGTCTTCTAAGTTTTCAACAGTGTGAATTTCTTTTTTTTTGAGATGGAGTTTCACTCTTGTCGCCAAGGCTGGAGTGCAATGGCACAATCTTGGCTCACTGCAACCTCTACCTCCCAGGTTCAAGTGATTCTCCTGTCTCAGCCTCCTGAGTACCTGGGAGCATGCCACCACACCTGGCTAATTTTTGTATTTTTAGTAGAGACGGGGCTTCACCATGTTGGCCAGGATGGTCTCAAACTCCTGACCTCAGGTGATCCTCCTGCCTCGGTCTCCCAAAGTGCTGGGGTTACAGGCACGAGCCACTGTGCCTGGTCTGAATGTATTTTTAATTAATTTTCTAGTAAAAAGAATTGTCATTTTTATTTCTTGTTCTTTTATCTAAAATCCTTGCTGAACTACTCTATTTGTTCTAAATTCCCTATAGATTCTTTAGGATTTCCTATATAAACAGTTGTATTATTTACATATAATTTTGTTTCTTTCTCATGTTTGCTTTTTATATTTCAAAATGACTTAATTTTTAGTGCACTAATGGTATTCATTTTTTGTCTACACTGACATGTACTTAGTCACGCACAAAAAAATACAACCTGTCATTTAATAGGATTTAAGTCAGGATACTACCTCAGTTCACTATTTTATCCCAACTGTGAATTTAACTATATAACTTTAAACAATACATTTAAACCTCAATTTCTTGATTTAATCAGGCACTGTTATTGCCAACCCACAGCCATTTATTCTCCCCTTCTTTCTTGAAGACAGAATAGATTTTGTTCAGCTGACCATCCCAAATCACACAACTCCAGGGGTAATGCAGGAGTACTTTCAGTCAGTCTTTGCGAACCACTGGCTAAGGGTGTACATGTGACTCAGTTCTGACTAGTCAGACATGTGAAGTATTTTTCCCCCTTTTTAATTTTTTTTTGGTTCCTTTTTTTCTTTTTTTGGTGGGGGATGGGGTGGGAAGACCTTCTGGAAAAAGTTTCCTGGTTTTTGGAAAGAGGTACATAGGAAAGAAACAGTCCCTTTTCTTCTGCTAGTTATGGTTTTGTTTGCCTATGATATTTGTAATCATGGCATGCCAAGGATTGCAGAGCAAAAAGAGAAAGAACCTAGGTCCTTGATAACATCCCTGAATCTCTGAAGTAACCATACCTTGGTCTGCCTCTATTCTGAATTGTCAACTGGGTCAAAGTATTTTCTTTATTGTTTTACTATGCTGAGTTCATCTTTTTTTCTTTCCTTGTGGCTGAAAGCATCTTAACTAAGACAATGACTGAGAACCTTGGTCAGACCTGCTCACAGAAAGCCCTTAAGTGGACACATGGAAAATTCCTAGTATTTGCAGTACAAGTGAAGCTGAGTGACCTACTGCTGAAACAGTAAGAACTTATGGCTTAGAACAGAAAGGAAAGGCCTGGATATGTGGCTCATTAGATAGCAGAGTTACTGTCTTAGTTGGCAGTAGAAGTTGTTTTTGCGTATAGACATATCTGGGGTTTATAACATAGTGAGCCCCAAATTCTGTGTTTCTTCGACTTGGTGGATACTTTATACTCTGTTGGGCTACCATGCCATCTCTGGATAGGCATCCATGAGATTTAAAGGAAGCAAAGAACAGCAACTTTCACCTATTTGCATCTTATTCTCATACCTTTGCAGGGCTTCTTTGCTTATCAGCTGTTTCAGGAGCAAAAGAAAGCCAAAACAGCTTTTTTTCTGAACCAAGCATGAATCATCATTCCATTCATTCATGAACCTGACCTAGACCCTTGGTCTGGCCTTACTCATTGACCCTTTAATATTAGGCAGTATTTACAGAACTTTACATTGTAAAATGAGAAGCTAGCACACCTACACTTTCCTTTACTTTTTTGGTTTAGCCCTTAATCACATACTGCTTGCAGCGTCACTTAACTTTTCAGGTATGTAGTCAAAACGGTTTCCGGTTTTGTAGTCAAAAAGCCAAGCAGTTGCCTGTTCCTTTTATTCCTTGTATTCTTTATAGTACCTAGTACAGTCCCCTTAAATATGCTCTGTGAAAAATTAAACATGGGGAAACTATTAAGCATTTCTTATTCTGGTGCCCTCTATCTAAAGATGAATGGAAAGCTACAAGAAGTAGTTTGTCTTCAATTAATATCTCAGAACATTTATGATTCCTTCTCTTTCTCTTTTCCTCTCTCTTCCTTTAATTCTTCTTTGAATCCTTTACTGCACCCTAGCATTTAAAAAATTATTCCTTTTATTGTTATTCTATCATTTAAAAAAAATTTCCCTTTCTTAAGTTCTCCTTTTCTCTTCCTCTCTTTCATCATCTTCCTTTTTTTAAACAGAATGGAAGCACATTTTATATCACATATTATGTTTATTGAATGCAACTTTATAGTAATAGCTAGCATTTATCAACTGCTACAATATGCCAGGCATTATGCTACAAGCTTTACATGTTTTGTCTCATTTATTCCACACATTATTCCCCCAGCAGTGAGGGAAAGGAATTCTTTATTAGACTCTTTTTATAGATGAGGAATTAGAGGCTTTAAAAGGTAAATCATTTGATTAAGGCAAACCACCTAAGTTTAGAACTGGGACTTGAAACTAGAATTCTTAAAACCATTATATCGCACTGCCTTTCCAGTATAATTTATCTACTTCTTTCTCTTCGTTCCTGAATTAGTAAGTCTCCAGGGAACCTCTTTAAATACTTTAATAAAAATTCAAAGCAATATACAAATCTGATTTTAGAAACTACAAGATTCATAACAAGAAGCAACAATCTACAGCTCAGGTCCCCCTTTCCACAGCATTGTTGTTTTTTTTTGAGACAGAGTCTCGCTCTGTCGCCCAGGCTGGAGTGCAATGGCATGATCTCGGCTCACTGCAACCTCCGCCTCCCGGGTTCAAGCGATTCTCCTGCCTCAACCTCCATAGGAGCTGGGATTATAGGCATGTGCCACCATGCCCGGTTATTTATTTTTTGCACTTTTAGTAGAAACGGGGTTTCGTCATGTTGGCCAGGCTGGTTTCGAACTCTTAACTTCAAGTGATCCACCGGCCTTGGTCTCCCAAAGTGCTGGGATTAGAGGTGTGAGCCACCACGCCTGGTCCATAGCAGACATTTTTAACCATTTGCTCTTGTGGTCCTTAATGATTATCTCCGTATCTGTTGCTTATACAATCTTAAATATTTATGCCACTACGCCTACTCATTTCCTGTCATAAGAGAGAAGACTGAACTCACTCACAACTCCCAGGCCCCCAAACTATCTTTTCCTTCATTCTCCTAATATAATAACATCACTAGGCATCAATCTCTCCAACCTCAAACAATATAAATAAACTTTATTTTCTGTTCCAATAATCATAAACAGTATCTCTTGATGGTCTACTTTGTAAATTAAGCTGGTTCTCTTAACAATCATATGATGTTCCTCTTAAATGGTATGTATCTCAACAAATAAAAATTAAATTGTCTTTAAGTTGTAGGTCTCAAAGTACTTTATTAGGAGCCTACTGTCTTTAACTGAGTGAAAGGCCCCTTATCCCTTTCCTAGGAGATCAAGGACGGCTCTTCAAATCTTTCATGAAGGTTCCAGGAGTGGACTTGACACTTTTATTGTAGCAACTGGGCTGCCTTGCACAGAGTTTTGGAATATACCTTTAAAAAGTATCACCTGCTGGCCAGGCGCGGTGGCTCATGCCTGTAATCCCAGCACTTTGGGAGGCCGAGGCGGGCAAATCATAAGGTCAAGAGATCGAGATCATCCTGGCCAACATGGTGAAACCCTGTCTCTACTAAAAATATAAAAATTACCTGGGAGTGGTGGCACACACCTGTAATCCCAGCTACTTGGGAGTCTGAGGCAGGAGAATTGCTTGAACCTGGGAGGCAGAGGTTGCATGGGCTGAGATCGCATTACCGCGCAATAGCCTGGAGACAGAGTGAAATTTCATCTCAAAAAAAAAAAAAAAAAAAAAGTATCAACTGCTAAACAAGAGCACTCACCTGCTGTTGTCCCTGTAATCGCTGTTGTAGTTGAAGTCGAAGCTGGTTAGGTGCAGCCGGAGGTCTGTTTAGAGTTTGCCTGGGCTGCATGCCCATGCCAGGTGAAAAAGCACCTCGGGGAGGTGTTACTTGAACAGGCATCGTCCCCAGTGAAGGTTTTTGCCTGACCATGCCTTGGAAAGGGCTAGGGAGATTGGCAGTAGGAGAAGGAGAAGAGTAAGGCTGGGAATAAAGGTTGGGTCTTTCTTCCATCATCAAAGGTGGTGTTGCTTGTTGTGGTGGAAATCTCTCTGATAATACATCTAATCCGCCCCCCTGTTAGAAAAGAAGCCAGAATATTTTACAAATAAATTTCTGCCAATAAGTGACATGCTTCTGTATTTCTAGAAAATATCATCATATATTCATTCTGAATTCATGCTCTCCAGAAGTTTACTACCTAAAGAAATCATTTATAAAAGCTGCTTTTGAAATGGAGTAACAGATAGCTGAGATATTTAAAATGTCCATACAGAGATGGCAATATAGTTAAAATAAAGGCTCCAAATCAATGAAATATAACTAAAAGGTTTGGAAAAAAACTTCATTGCAAAGCCTAAGAATCAATAAACTTTACATTTAATAGCTTACTATAGGAAGTAGATTTTTTTTTTTTTTTTTTTAAGACGGAGTCTCGCTCTGTTGCCCAGGCTGGAGTGCAGTGGTACCATCTCGGCTCACCACAAGCTCTGCCTCCCGGGTTCATGCCATTCTCCTGCCTCAGCCTCCCGAGTAGCTGAGACTACAGGCTCCCGCCACCAAGCCCGGCTAATTTTTTTGTATTTTTAGTAGAGATGGGGTTTCAGCATGTCAGCCAGGATGGTCTCGATTTCCTGACCTCATGATCCGCCTGCCTCGGCCTCCCAAAGTGCTGGGATTACGGGCTTGAGCCACTGCGCCTGGCCTATAGGAAGTAGATTCTTAAAGGAAGGATCAAGCAGGCATTTTTCTATCTCAGATATAAAATTCATGCTTTTATTTGAAAAAAAAAAAAATCCACAGCTGATGTAACAGAAAGCTGTAGTGTTATGGTTCCAAATGTTTTCACTATTACCCACTGTAAGAAATATAAATTGTGACCTATTTGCGCACACGCACATGTGTGTATGTGTGTGTGTGTGTGTATATGCAACTGAAAGGAGTTTCATAAAACATGACTTCTTTTTATGGGTTATGCATTCTCACACTTTGTATTCTACACTATTCTATTCTATTTAAAAATGCTGGTCAAGATGCACTAAAGTGATTTTATCACCCTATCATCTAAAAAAGGCTAACCTGGAAGTTGGAATACCATGGAATATACTGGCAGAAGACAAGCGTGAATGAAGGATAAATTAAGCTCTAAAATGAGAAATGATGCTATAAATCTGGATTCTATTCTGGCTGGAGCTTGTAAGATTCTGTTCCATGGTGAAAAGCTAAGACTTATTTCTAATTCTAATTATTATAATACTTTTCTTTAAAAAAACACTATGTATTATATATTTTGATAAGTTTCACAAGGGGTAAATTATAAAACAGCTAAAGCACAGTGGGTACAATATTTTAAAATCTTGCTTAAAATAATTTTCTAGCTTCTTAAGGCTCCATCAGTTAAATAATGTTGACTTTAATAAATACCTGAACAAGTTTGTCAATTCCCAGAGCTCTGTCTAGTTCAGCTAGCTCAGTTTCATCTTTGCCACTAAGGAAGGATACCAGCTGTTCAAGAAGAGCCTTCTCATCATTTCTCCCTTCTACTGTTGTGGGTGGACAGAGAAGCTCATCTAATTGTGAGCTAATACACTGGCTGCAGGATTAAAAAACAAGAAAGTTTCAGACTGACATAGCAAATAATTTATTCAATCTTTATATCCCAGCACTTTGGGAGGCCGAGGCGGGCAAATCATAAGGTCAAGAGATCGAGATCATCCTGGCCAACATGGTGAAACCCTGTCTCTACTAAAAATATAAAAATTACCTGGGAGTGGTGGCACACACCTGTAATCCCAGCTACTTGGGAGTCTGAGGCAGGAGAATTGCTTGAACCTGGGAGGCAGAGGTTGCATGGGCTGAGATCGCATTACCGCGCAATAGCCTGGAGACAGAGTGAAATTTCATCTCAAAAAAAAAAAAAAAAAAAAAGTATCAACTGCTAAACAAGAGCACTCACCTGCTGTTGTCCCTGTAATCGCTGTTGTAGTTGAAGTCGAAGCTGGTTAGGTGCAGCCGGAGGTCTGTTTAGAGTTTGCCTGGGCTGCATGCCCATGCCAGGTGAAAAAGCACCTCGGGGAGGTGTTACTTGAACAGGCATCGTCCCCAGTGAAGGTTTTTGCCTGACCATGCCTTGGAAAGGGCTAGGGAGATTGGCAGTAGGAGAAGGAGAAGAGTAAGGCTGGGAATAAAGGTTGGGTCTTTCTTCCATCATCAAAGGTGGTGTTGCTTGTTGTGGTGGAAATCTCTCTGATAATACATCTAATCCGCCCCCCTGTTAGAAAAGAAGCCAGAATATTTTACAAATAAATTTCTGCCAATAAGTGACATGCTTCTGTATTTCTAGAAAATATCATCATATATTCATTCTGAATTCATGCTCTCCAGAAGTTTACTACCTAAAGAAATCATTTATAAAAGCTGCTTTTGAAATGGAGTAACAGATAGCTGAGATATTTAAAATGTCCATACAGAGATGGCAATATAGTTAAAATAAAGGCTCCAAATCAATGAAATATAACTAAAAGGTTTGGAAAAAAACTTCATTGCAAAGCCTAAGAATCAATAAACTTTACATTTAATAGCTTACTATAGGAAGTAGATTTTTTTTTTTTTTTTTTTAAGACGGAGTCTCGCTCTGTTGCCCAGGCTGGAGTGCAGTGGTACCATCTCGGCTCACCACAAGCTCTGCCTCCCGGGTTCATGCCATTCTCCTGCCTCAGCCTCCCGAGTAGCTGAGACTACAGGCTCCCGCCACCAAGCCCGGCTAATTTTTTTGTATTTTTAGTAGAGATGGGGTTTCAGCATGTCAGCCAGGATGGTCTCGATTTCCTGACCTCATGATCCGCCTGCCTCGGCCTCCCAAAGTGCTGGGATTACGGGCTTGAGCCACTGCGCCTGGCCTATAGGAAGTAGATTCTTAAAGGAAGGATCAAGCAGGCATTTTTCTATCTCAGATATAAAATTCATGCTTTTATTTGAAAAAAAAAAAAATCCACAGCTGATGTAACAGAAAGCTGTAGTGTTATGGTTCCAAATGTTTTCACTATTACCCACTGTAAGAAATATAAATTGTGACCTATTTGCGCACACGCACATGTGTGTATGTGTGTGTGTGTGTGTATATGCAACTGAAAGGAGTTTCATAAAACATGACTTCTTTTTATGGGTTATGCATTCTCACACTTTGTATTCTACACTATTCTATTCTATTTAAAAATGCTGGTCAAGATGCACTAAAGTGATTTTATCACCCTATCATCTAAAAAAGGCTAACCTGGAAGTTGGAATACCATGGAATATACTGGCAGAAGACAAGCGTGAATGAAGGATAAATTAAGCTCTAAAATGAGAAATGATGCTATAAATCTGGATTCTATTCTGGCTGGAGCTTGTAAGATTCTGTTCCATGGTGAAAAGCTAAGACTTATTTCTAATTCTAATTATTATAATACTTTTCTTTAAAAAAACACTATGTATTATATATTTTGATAAGTTTCACAAGGGGTAAATTATAAAACAGCTAAAGCACAGTGGGTACAATATTTTAAAATCTTGCTTAAAATAATTTTCTAGCTTCTTAAGGCTCCATCAGTTAAATAATGTTGACTTTAATAAATACCTGAACAAGTTTGTCAATTCCCAGAGCTCTGTCTAGTTCAGCTAGCTCAGTTTCATCTTTGCCACTAAGGAAGGATACCAGCTGTTCAAGAAGAGCCTTCTCATCATTTCTCCCTTCTACTGTTGTGGGTGGACAGAGAAGCTCATCTAATTGTGAGCTAATACACTGGCTGCAGGATTAAAAAACAAGAAAGTTTCAGACTGACATAGCAAATAATTTATTCAATCTTTATATACATATATAGGTGCAGATTTGGTCTTAGAAAATTCTCTGTTGAGATGCTTGGCAATTCTAATGCCATGGAATGTTCTATGTTTAATGTGCAGAAATTAAATGAGTATTTGGTATGTAGCTTGAATATATTTTTCGTTCTTTTGTCAATCATTGAACTTTGTTCCCATATTCTTCATGTTACAGAAATAGCCTGGAAAATTAACCAACATAGTTAAGAAAGGGGAAATAACTTATAATAAAAGTAAAAACAAAATCAGCCAAAAACTCAGAAAAAATCATTTAGCCTATATTCAGATTTATTCTACTTATTCTATTTATCTATTTTATGAATGTCATTAACTGTTAATAACTGAACCACAACCAAAACAGTACATATTATATTACTTAACTTTTAAAGATGACCAAATCATCTTGATTGTTAACATGACATGATTACCATTTACAAAAGAAATTAAACTGGAAAAATGAAATATGCTAGGTATTAAGCAACAAAACAAATTATTCATTGATTACATGTAGGAAATACACAGTCTAATTCAAATTGATACCAACTGATACATAAAACAGAAATATATACAAAATAAAACTAATCCTAATAACACTAATACAATAATACAATTATTAGCACTCTTCCTTTGGGAAGGTAAATGGGAATACAGTTCCTAGTTAAGGCACTAAACCACAATCAACACTATCTAGTCTTCCCA
>NW_012101254.1:7484650-7501714 GCF_000951045.1 Mandrillus leucophaeus
GCCACCTCGCCCGGCTAGTTTTTTGTATTTTTTAGTAGAAACGGGGTTTCACCGTGTTAGCCAGGATGGTCTCGATCTCCTGCCCTCGTGATCCGCCCGTCTTGGCCTCCCAAAGTGCTGGGATTACAGGCTTGAGCCACCGCGCCCGGCCAAGAAATTCAGTTCTAATCAAGATGTGACATTGAGTAGATGGAAAAAGTATACTTTCCTTTCTTATAACTTCTTGCACCAAATGAAGAGAAATGCTGGACAAATATAACTAAAAGTTCAAGGGCAACATAATTATCATACTGAGGCCAATTCATCCATAGGTCCCAGACACATCATGGTAATCAATTAAAGTTATACATGAAATATAAAACAATAGCTACATATTACATCAATCTCTTGGTGATTACAATATATACTAGCCTTGTGGTCATGCAGTTAATAAATCTATTTAATTCAGTGTCTTTCCCTTGCCCCACTACCCTCGCTTTTTTTTTCCCCCCGAGACTGAGTTTCAGTCTTGTTGCCCAGGCTGGAGTGCAATGGCGCGATCTTGGTTCACTGCAACCTCCACCTCCCGGGTTCAAGCAATTCTCCTGCCTCAGCCTCCTTAGTAGCTAGGATGACAGCCGCGCACCACCACGCCTGGCAAATTTTTTGTATATTTAGCAGAGACAGGGTTTCACAATTGTGGCCAGGCTGATCTCAAACTCCTGACCTCAGGAGATCCACCTGCCTCCACCTCCCAAAGTGTTAGGATTTACAGGCCAGAGCCACTGCACTGGCCCAATTTTTTTTTTTTTTTAAAATAAGTATTTACATCTATTAATATCTCACAAAATACCACTGTAGACTGAAATCTAGTTTGGAAAAAATAGTTCTCTGTTTAGAAGTTGGTATCTGATATCTTATAAAATACAAAATGTATTACTTACTCTTCTGATTTATTCTGATTTATAGCTGTCACTGTATTATTTGTCCATGGAATCTGATCGCCTGTTCCTGGTTGTCCAAATTGGTTATCAATTGCTTCCAATTCCAGCTCAGGTAATCCTGATTGAAGAAGAAAAGGTAAGAAGTCATTATCTTAGTGGAGGATAAAATGATAGTATTTTCAAAAATAATATATTGGAGAGTGAGATTTCCCCTTTAAAATATGACTTCAATGATACAAAGGTCATTTATTCAGCAATTTAAACTATCTAGTATGACCATATAATAAAAAGTAAATGAGAAAGTGAAAAAAGATTTCTGAATCAAGGAAAATCTGATATTAAAGTTTGCACATAGGTTAATGTTATCCAGAATCACTCAGGACTTCGTCAGAAATTATTTATTTTAAAGATAAATTTAACAGTTTTGGTTATCTGCTTTTCAGTCACATCGTAACAGAATATGCTTTAAGTAACACAGTGTCATCACCATGAAATGAGAGTGGTGAGCAAAAGATAAAATACATTCTATCAGGGGCAGGAACAGAAACTAGAATCTGAGGCCATGTAGCAAATGAACACAGCTCTACAGTTGCTAATCTTAGAATACAGCTGTACAGTAACAGTATAAGAACTGAGACTTATAATGATGGCTCAAATGAAAAAAGAAGTCGAATTATGTTTTGTAGTTGAAGAAAACAGTATATGCATTTTAGAAAGTTTTTCTGTAAGGCTTTTTTGGAAAGCTTTATGGTCATCTCTGTACTATTTATACTAGAAAAAAATTTATAAATAACCTAAATTCCAGAAATTGAGGGACTGATGAATGAATTATGGCATAGATACTGACAATGTGCTGTTAAATGAAAAAAGAAAACATATTCCAAAACATTATTTTCAAGATGACTCTGTTTTTATAAATTATTTCATATATATTAATATAAAAAAATTCTGGGAGGGTACACACAGATATACACACACACACACACTTTAGATCCACTTTAGGTAGTCAGATTAAAGGCTACTTTTCTTTCTATGATGGTTATTACAAATAACCATCCAATGGTTGGTATTACAACCAACCAATGGTGAGAAATAAAAGTTAAATAAACACATTTACTTTTAAATGTATATAATTACAGCTTTCGATTAACCTAAAATGAATATATATTAATTGATCATTGTTATGGGCTGAATTGTACCTCCCGCCAAATTAATATGCTGAAGTCCTAACCCCTGGTATCTCAGAATGTGACTATATTTGGAGACAGGGCCTTTAAAAAGGTAACTAAGTCAAAATGGGTCTTTACAGTGGGCCCTAATCCAGTAAGACTAGTGTCTTTCCAAGAGGAGGAGATTAGGAGAAAGATAATACAGACAGAGGGATACTCTGACCCAGAGAGAAGAGGGCCATCTCCCAGCCAAGAAAAGATGCCTCAGAAGAAATCAAAAATACTTTAGGCTTCCAGAATTGTGAGAAAATAAATTTCTGTTGTTTACGCCACCTAGTCAGTGGTATTTTGTTATAGTAGCCCAAACAGAATCTTTTTTAAAAAACTAAAATAGCCTTGGAGTTTGTTTTAAGGGAAAGCTTATTGAGGTAGAATCCCTCATTCGAATGAATGAAGAATAAGTAGATTTAAGGATGCCTCCCAAAATGTACTTAATGATAGTTACCGAACATTATTAACTACATAATTCATGCAAGGCTCACTTTTAAGTGAAGTATAGTCAATATTTAGTATAAGAGAGAAATAAAAGTTATATAAACACATTTACTTTTAAATGTATATAATTACAGCTTTCGATTAACCTCATCTCTATCATGACAAATGATAGAGAAATCAAATTCTGTAGGATTCTGAAAAACACAACAAACAGAAACAACCAAACTAAAACAACAACAAAAATGGGAAATAATCACTTACTTTCTGTCATTATTTAAATCAGAAGGTTGGTCAAAGATTATCTAAAACTGTCCCATTGCTCTGCCTACATGTTAATTCCTTAATCTTACTTCAATAAATCTAATCTTAATTATTATAACCAAAATTAATTAATTTAAAAGTCTAAGAAAATTTACATGGCTGTCCAGTGTCTACTATCAAGTTTTACAAGATAGTTTATTTGACTCAATAATAGGACACAGTATCTAATTTTACTAGTCTTGAAAAAAATGTTAAGAAAATAAGTTGGATAAAATACTTTCAAAATAAGACTCACATACTGAGTTTGGTGACTAAGCAAACAAAAATAAACAAAAAAATCTCCATACTAATAAAATTTTGATTCAATAAAAAGTTTTATTTGGATAGACTGTATGCTTAGAAGAAGTTGGTTTTTATTCTGAAAGTCATTTCAACCTTTTACGACTTCCTTTAGAAACTGCCTTCTGTAAAAAATGTGGTTTGTTTCACCTATTTCTTCTAGGAAATGCAAGGCTCTCTCTCTTTGTCCAGAGAATAAATGAAATATTTTTGGTCATTTCTGTGATACAAACATGAGTAAGTATACATGTAATACAAGACAATACAGTCATTTCTGCTGGAAACAGGCAGCTGAAGTAGGGGCAGAAAACAAGCCCTAGGGAACGCCTGATCAAGCTATTAACATATCTTTGCAAAGGGCTCGACATCATACTTCCTCCATTTAAAATATAGCTAAAAGGGACACTGAATCCAGCAAACAAAACAAAACAAAAAACAAACAAAAACCCTCATATTAAGAAATAATTTAAAAATTTCTGTCACTTCCAAGATTAGGCTATAGAAAAAAAATTTCTGTACACCAAGTAGAGAGCATTTTCTTAACCATAAGGGTGGCTTTTGCACATTCTACTCTTCTAACAGTTGATTTAGTATCTACTGATTCTGATATTCACAGTTAATTTTTTCAGCTGTTGGTAAGGAAGTTTCTGGCTTAGTTTTGGGTTGCATTTGGCAGTAACTGCACAGTAGTTACAGTGTTTTATTTTTTTCAAAACATGATGTAGACAAAGAACTAATTTTTCTAATATATAAAAAATTCTATAAACCAATAGGATAAAACCAACAAAACAATAGGTAAATAGAGAATATGAACATAAATGAATATATAAAATCATTCAAATATGATCTAATTCACGATAAAAGAAATATAGATTAAAATGACATTGAGATACCTAAAAAAAATAAAACCATCAGATGGGCAAAAATGAGAAAGTACATAATTCAATGTATTGGCAAGGATATACAGAAATGGAAACATTATCAGTTGGGGTGTAAGCTGAAACAATTGCTGGAAAGGACTATTTGGCAATATCTATCTTTTGACCCAGCAATTCTATTCAGAACTTGTATCTCAGATATACTGTCACATGTGGTAAATTATCTCTATATAAGATTATTCATTACAGCTCTGTAATAGCAAAAGATACCTATCAGGCTACTGGTTAAGTAAATTCTGGCACAACTGTAAGAAGTTGTACAGCTATAAAAAAAAGAATAAAGATGCTTTTTATGCACTGATACAGAATGACATCCATAGAACATTAAGTGAAAAAATGACTAAGATACAGAACAGCTAATGTGCATAGTATGACACTATTTGTATTTTAAAAAGGGAAGTCTACGTACGTAATTTTTGAAGGTACAGAAAAAATACTGCTAGAAAGAGATTTTTCAGTATATATTTAAAAATTTTTTTTGAATGCTGAATCATGTGAATATCTTAATCACTAAAAATAAATAAATAAATGAACAAAAACCATGAAATGTAACCTCAAATGATTTTTTTTTTTTTTTTTTTTTGAGACAGGGTCTCACTGTCACCCAGGCTGGAGTGCATTCGGCTCACTGAAACCTCCACCTCCTGGGGCTCAAGTGATCCTCTGGTCTCAGCTCCCCAAGTAGCTGGGACTACAGGCGCATACCACCATGCCTGGCTAATTTTTGTATTTTTTGTAAAGAGGGGGTTTCAACATGTTGCCCAGGCTGAAAAATTGATCTTTTTAAGTACTGAAAATGTTGCATGTGAACATAATGATGTTTATAGTTATATAATATTTTTGATGTACTACAAATTAATAACATTAAAATAAATTATCCCAGAATGTATATGTTCATAGAACACAAAAACAACCGCCTCACATGGTCATTCACTTATTCCAGTGATGTCAATGCTTAAATATTTCTGGAATTCTTCAGGAACTCAACCAGTCCACATGTCCTTCAAGAAACTAAGTTTCCTCATAGGTACACTTATTTTTAGTTTTTGATTAAAAAAAAAAAAAAAGCATTATTCTTTTTAGATCAACATATTTGGTTCCACATAACTCTGGACATTTTCAAAAGTGAAATCTACCCTCAAAGAATAGGGATTTGAAGATAGTTAAAAGGACATAGCAAAGGTTTTGAAGGTACCGCCAAAGACGCATGCTGTACACATTCTGATCAACAATACCCTCATATAAGCTGTCTCCATTGAAAAAGCAGTATTTACCTGGATGTGCTCTGGTAGAATATTTCTAACAAAATTATTTAAATCACTTGGCCACAATGCTTGGAGGGGTGTGTGTATGTGCATACAAATAGCATGTTTTGAAACCAGGTGGATTGAGATTTAAATCCTGGTTATTCTACAAATATTAGTTGTATTACTTTGGGGAAGTTTTTGTCTGTGTGTGTTTATGTGTTTCCCTTTTCTCTGGACCTTTGTTTTCTCATTTGTAAACGAACCCAAGGAGACCTGTGGTTCAATGTGGCAGATTTATCACTTATATTTTATTTTCTCTTCAAAAACATGACTGAAATAACTAAAGAAAGAAAAAAGGGGAACAGAAATCTACAGCTGAAGGAAAGGCAGAAGAAATTTTCATGGCAGCAGACTAAAACAACAAAGGATTTCTGAAAGACAAAACACAAATGGAAACAAACTGATTGTGAAACTTCAACTAAACTAAAACACTTGCAACAGGAGAAAGAGATTTTCCAGAGGGGAATTTTCTCAGAACACCAGAACAACTCCAGGCTCAGTGGTCATTTGAGCAAATAAAGGAACAGGCCATGGGCAATTGCTGGGATAATTATGGATGGCTGAACAGCTGCTGCCAGGCCATTGCTCTGAGTGCAGCTGACTCTGGCACCTGTCCATGGGATTACAATTGTGAGCATATGACTAAAAATGGGAGTTCTGCCCAGGGAATCTCCCAAAGGGGATGCTCGGGCTGCCACAAGGGGTTTCCCCACCTCCAAGGCCTATTCCTCACAACAACTGAGAAGTAGGGCTTCTATAATCAGAATCTACATTCACTGCCAGGGGAAAAGGGCTTCTCACTTTAGCTAAAGAAACACGCTAGCTACCAATATTTTAAAATTCTAGACCTTTTTCAATATATATGGAGAGACAGTCAAAATTTACCAAACTTTCAAGAAAAGTCAACAGTAGGAAGAAAGCAACTTTAATGACGAAAGTAATGTTGAAGAAAAAAGGGTTAGTATAGACAATGAGTGAACCCCAAATCACAATAAATATCATCATACAGATTAAAAAGTCTATTGCATCCATAAAAAGTAATAGACTCCTAAGAAAAATAATGTTTAGAAATCTTAAAATTATAGCTATGATGAAACGATTTCAATAGATGGACTGAAGGGCAGAATGGACATAGCTAAAGATTTAGTTTTGATCTGGAAAGTTGAGCTCAGAGATTCTCTCAGAACACAGTGCAAAATGGCAAAGAAAAATATTAGAAGAAAAGGTAAGTGTCATGGGGGATAGAGCCATTACTTCTAACTGTGTATCTCAGGTGGTGAAGGAGGATGATAAACTATCTTATGCAAGATATTTGAACTTGATACAGTTTAGCTAAGATTGAAGACTAAAGTAAAGAAAGGTGCTTGATTTTCCTGGGCGGGCACAAGCTTAAGATGTGGGCCAATCAATAGTAGACTCTGGTTATAGTAAACAGTAGTGATGGACAATTTAGAGGTAAGAGTGGGGCAGAGAATCAGAAGTGATTCTTTTCTTCTTCTCTTTATATGCTATCATATTTTTGTTCCCATCTTTTTTCTTTCTTTTTCCTTCTGCAATCCTTAATTCTTTTTCCTTTTTCACATCCAACTTGTTTCCCTAGCCTTATGTCCTCTGAACTCTTTTTTCTTTCCTGTCTATATCTACACATTGTAGACTGGTTGTCTCCATCTATTGACCTCTCCATATCTACCTCGGTATCTTCCCCTCTATGTTCTTGGCCTTTGCAAACATATCAGCACAAGGTGAAACAGATTCTGGCCTATTTACATACTTTCACTTATGGAGCTGTACTCAGGAGGGGAAGCCTCAAGGGAGAAAAAGGTTATTTGCCTCAATACAGACTATGAAAGAAAACACCCCACTTTCACAACGTGCAAAGCTAGCAGAAACTTTCTATTTCTATTAATTCTAGTTTTCATCAAGTTAACACACATACATAATTTAATAAGTCAGAACCAAGAGGCCCATAATAAATAATAGCAGTTTCTTGCCTCACTCCTTCCAGTCACTTAGTTACCTCCTTCTCCACAGAGGCAACCATCTGCAACTCTGAAAATTGTTTACTTTGGCATTGCCTATTTGTTTCTAAATATGCATATACTGCTATTTCTTGATGTCTCAATTTTAGATTTACCGACTTTCCCTCATTATAGATGAGGTCTTAGCTCTTCCATATGTACCTCTCTTACTACCATCCTGGTTCCCAATTCCCTAACAGAGATCATAGTTTTTTATAAAATCAAAAGTTAATATTTTGATTCTTATGATTATGCAAATATTGCTCACTGCTAGGTCAAATTGTGCACTTTGTTTGAACCTCCTCTCTTGTGCCCTACTTTTTTCTGGAGTTAATAATTTTCTTATTTTTTCATTTGTCAGTGGTTCTAGTAGAATTTATCAGATGTTTCAACTTTTTGACATAAATCTATCAATAACATTTTCTATAAACTCAAGGAGATCAATTCATTTCTTCCCCGGAGGCCTCCCTTCTAGAGGATTTGTCAGGTCCCCAGTTCAATATGCACTGGTTGTTCCCTAATCTTGTTGATCAGGTGTCATTCCTGGGCTTCCTTTCAGATCCTTTGCTTCCTCTGTCTCTTTTGGTTTTCCCCTGTTTGCTTAAGTACATCCTCCAGGACCTTTGCCAGAAAAGGTGAATATATCAAGCAAATAAAACCTGAGGCCTTTTATATCTGAAAATGCTTTATTCTTTCTTTACAACTACCAGAAATGTGATACCTAATTATTGGCTGGAAATCATTCTACTCTCAGATATTTCTAAACTAAACCTTATTGATGTATAATTTACACACAATAAAATGCACCCATTTTAAGTTCAAATTTTGTACAGTTCAACAAATTTTGAGAAAGGTGTAAACCCAGGACTTTCCACTCAAATCAAGAAAACAGAGTATTTCTATCACCTCTAAAATTTCCTTCATGTTCCTTGGCTATCAATCTTCCCTAACTCAGGCAAACAATGATCAGACCTCTATTACTACAGATTAGTTTTGCCTGAGAGCTTAAAAAAAAAATTCTGACTATATATGGCTTTTTTCACTTAGAATGTTTCCAAGAATAATTCATCCCATGTAATAGTATTATGTTTCCTTCTTTTTCATTGCTGAGCAGTGTTTCATTTTATGAGTACACCATTTTTTGATGGACATTTAGTTTGTTCCGGTGTAGGAGTATTTTTTTTTTTTGGACAGAGTCTCATTGTGTAGTCCAGGCTGGAGTGCAGCGGTGCGATCTCAGCTCACTGCAAGGTTCAAGTGATTTTCGTGCCTCAGCCTCCCTAGAAGCTGTGATTATAGGCGCCTGCCACCACACCCGGCTATTTTTGTATTTTTTTTAGTAGAGATGGAGTTTCACCATGTTGGCCAGACTGGTCTCGAACTCCTGACCTCAAGTGATCTGCCTGCCTCAGCCTCTCAAAATGCTGCGACTACAGGCGTGAGCCACCGTGCCTACCCAGTTTGGGGCTATTTTGAATAAAGCTGTATGGATATTTGTAGTCAAGTATCTTTATGGACATGGACTTTCATTTCTCTTGGTTAAATACCTAAAAGTTGGATTGCTGGGTTACATGGTAAATGCATGATTAACTTTATGAGAAATTGCTGAACGATGTTCCAAATTTGCTACACCATTTTACATTCCATTAGCAATGTAAAAGTTCAAATTTGTTCTACACCCTTGCCATCATTTGGTATTGTTAGTTTTTGGGCATTCTAATGGGTATGCAGTGGTATTGTACTGTAGTTTTAATTTGCATTTCCTTGACATTAAAGATGTTAAGTATCTTGGCAGAGAGCAGTGGGTCATGCCTGTAATCCCAGCACTTTGGGAGGCCAAGGCGAGTGGATCACTTGAGGCCAGAAGTTCTAGACCAGCCTGGCCAACATGGAGAAACCCCATCTCTACTGAAAATACAAAAAAATTATCCAAGCATGGTGGCGCACACCTGTAATCCCAGCTACTCGGGAGGCTGAGGCATGAGAATTGCTTGAACTTGAGAGGCAGAGGTTGCAGTGAGCGGAGATCATGCCACTGCACTCCAGCCTGGGCAACAGAAAGACTTTAAAAAAAAAAAAAAAAAGATACTAACCATTTTTTCACGTGCTGATTTGCCATTTTCCTATCTTCCTTTGTGAAATGTCTTTTAAAATCCTTTGCCCAGTTTTTAGATTGGACAGTTTTTCCTACTACTGCATTAGTGCGGTACATTTGTTAGAACTGATAAGCCAATATTGCCACATTATTATTAACTAAAGTCCACAGTTTACATTAGACTTACATGTACAACTCTTTGTGTTGTACATTCTGTGGATTTTGATATTTTGACAAATACATAATGACAGGATACATGTCATTGCATAGACATGATTTATATATATGTAAGTGTATATGTCTATATATATTTATTTATATACACATAATATGAACACAGGGGATTTTTAGGTATGATATTTATCACATAAAATCCCATGTTCTCTTTATTCATCCTTGCCTTTGGCAACCACTGACAACAAACCCCTGGCAACTGCTGATCTTTTGACTGTCTCCACAGCTTTGCCTTTTCCAAAACACGGTTGGAATTACACAGGATGTAGCCTTTTCAGATTGGCTTCTTCTCAGCAATGTCTTTCCATGGCTTGATAGCTTCCAAGTTTTGGCAACCATGGATAAAGCTGCCATAAACATTCATGTGCAGGTTTTTGTGTGAACATAAGTTTTCAACTCATTTGGGTAAATATCAAGGAGTGCGATTGCTGGATCATATGGTAAGAGTATGTTTAGTTTTGTAAGAAACTGCCAAAATGTCTTCCAAAGTGGCTGTACCATTTTGTATTCTCACCAGCAACGAGAGTTCCTGTTGCTCTACATCCTCGCCAGCATATTGTTGTTTTAATTTGCAATTTTCTAATGACATGCGAGTTGGGCATCATTTCATATGCTTACTTACCATCTGTATATCTTCTTTGGTGAGGTGTCTGTTCAGATCTTTTGCCCATTTTTAAATTGAGTTGCTTGTTTTCTTATTGTTTCATTTTAAGAGTTCTTTGTTTATTTTGGGTATCACTCCTTTATATCAGATATGTGTTTTACAATGTGACTCAGGAGATATTTTCTTTGCTTCTATTTTTTGGAAGAGATTATAGAGAATATAATTTCTTCCTTAAATGTTTGCTAGAATTACAAGTGGGTTTAGCCCAGTGATTTCTGTTTTGAAAGGTTATTGATTATTGATTCATTTTCTTTCAAGGTGGTCTTTAAAGAGTAGAAGATTTAACATTTAATGAAGTCTAATGTATCAATATTTTTTCCTTCACAATTAGCACTTTTTGTGCCCTATGAAAAATGTGTCTATCTCAATGACTTTTTTTTGTTGTTGAAAAGCTTTATAGTTTTATATTTAAGCCTATGATCAACTCAAAATAAGTTCAATTTTTTGTGTATGGGATGAGGAGGGGGTAAAGGTTCATTTTTTTCTACATGTTCAGTTGTTATATCACCATGTATTGAAATGATTATTTTTTGTTTAATTACTTTGGTGTCTTTGTTGAATGTCAATTTGCCATATAAATGTGGGTCTGTTTCTGGACTCTCCATTATTTTGCATTGATCTATATGTCTATTTTTATTCCAAAACCACACCATCTTGATGACTGGTGCTTTATAGAAGTATTAAAATCAAGTAGTAGAAATACTCCCAAGTTTTCTTTTCTTTTTTTTTTAAGTGGTTTTGGTTATTTCAGGACCTTTGCATTCTCATATACATTTTAGAAAAAGCTTGTCAAATTTTACTAAAATGCCTGCTGGGATTCTTTTTTTTTTTTTTTGAGACAGAGTCTCGCTCTGTTGCCCAGGCTGGAGTGCAGTGGTGTGATCTCGGCTCACTGCAATCTCAGCCTCCCAGGTTCACACCATTCTCCTGCCTCAGTCTCCTGAGTAGCTGGGACACCAGGCACCCACCACCACGCCTGGCTAATTTTTTGTATTTTTTTAGTAGAGACGGGGTTTCACCATGTTAGCCAGGATGGTATTGATCTCCTGACCTTGTGATCCACCTGCCTCGGCCTCCCAAAGTGCTGGGATTACAGGTGTGAGCCACCGTGCCCGGCCGCCTGCTGGAATTTTTATTGGGATTACATTAAATTTACATGGGTCGATTTTGGAATAATTGACATCTTGACAAAACTGTGTCTTACAATCCATGAAAATGGTATCCCTCTCCATTTATCTGGCCCCCTCTAATTTCTCTCAGCAAAGTAGTTTTCAGTGTAGAGTACTGCACATGTTATTCCATCTAAAATTTATGTCTTAACATTTTATGTATTTTGTAAATTGCTTTTTCTATATCATTATCCAATTGTATGTGACTGATATATAGAAATACAATTGATTTTTTAAAATACTGAGTACACATATTGTGACTTTGCTAAGTTCATTTAATTCAAGTAGCTTTTCCTCTCACTTCTGTAGGATTTCCTACACACAGGACACTTCTAGAGTATTTTTCTATTAACAAAATGCATTTTTAACTTCAGCCTCTAGCCTCAAATATTATACTATTTCATAGAAAACAGTATTTTCCCATTTATTCTACCCCATCTGTGGTACTATTACTGTCACACATTTTTCTTCTACATATTACATATATAATTCACTGTTATTATTTTTGCTTTAAACAGTTATTTTTCATTTAAATAAACTAACAAATGAGAAAAAATAATTTTCCATTTATTCATACCTTTACTTATCCGGCTCTCTTATTATTTTCTGTAGGTTAGAGTTTCCATCTGGATTCATTTTATTTTAGCTTGAACAATACTGTAATCTGCTGGTGACAAATTTTCTCAGTGTGGTTTGTTTGAAAACATCTTTATTTCACCTGCATTTCTGAATGATACTGGATATAGAAAGGTAGTTGTTTTCTTATCTTTGTTCATCGTATATCATTTTCTATCTTTTTTCATCTCTATCATTTTGAATGATACTAAGTATAGAAAGTTAGTTTTTTTCTTGTTTATCTGACATAATGTGTCATTTTTCTTTGTTTTAAGATTTTTATTTTAGCAATTTGATTATGACACGGCTTGTAGTAGTTTTCTTTGTGTTTATTTTGCTTGGGATTCATTAAACTCTTGGATTTGTAGGTTTATAAATTTCCACAAATTTGTGGCTATTTTTTCAAAAATTTCACCTGCTCCCCATTCTTCCATAATTATGTATTATTTGTACATTATGTGTATATTAGACTGCTTTGTATTGTTCCACAGGTGACTGAGGTCCTTGATAATTTTGTGGTATTTTTTTCTCCTCTAATTTGAATAGTTTCTAATACTATATCATGTTTATTGCTCTTTTTTTTTTTTTTTCCTGCAGTGTCTAATCTACTGGTAGGCCCTCTAACAAACTTTTCATTTTAAATATTGTATTTTTCAGTGCTACCAGCTCTACTTGGCTCTTTTTTTTTGAAGTTTATATCTCTTCCTTCATTATGTTCATGTTTTCCTTTAAGTTCTTCAACATATTTAGAATAGCTATTTTCAAGTCTTTTTCTATTAATTCTAACATCTTTGTCACTTCTGGATCTATTAACTGACTTTGTTTGGGTATAGCAAGTTTCTTGCTACATCATGTGTCTTAATTTTTTTATTATATGTTGGAGACTATGAATATAATGTTGCTGAATGTCTGAATTTTGGTGTCCTCTTTAAAAACTATTGAATACTGTTCTTTCAGACAGTTAATTTACTTGTACATTAGCTTGATCCTTTTGAGCTTTGTTTTTAAGATGTCAAAGCAGGTCTAGAGTAAATCCACTTTAAAGTGAGGCCATTTTCTACTCAATGTCCCAGATGTTCAAGGTGGTCTACCGACTCTTTGGTAGACTGGTCAGGACTTGATTATCTTCCAATCTGTGTGAGTTCTGGTAGTCGTTCAGCTCACTCCTTCCTGATAGCTGTTCTTCCTTCACAAACTGTTCTTTGCCCCACTTGATGGAGTATTGTTGAAAACATGCACAGTGTAGTATTCAGCCAAGGATTTAAAAGAACCCTGATTCAGATTTCTGTTGCTCTTTTTCTACATATCCTTCTCTTCTCAGGTACTTTGTTCAGCAAGTTATAGCTGCCCCAATGTCACTGAACTCCTATCACTATTTCCTGAGTTTAGTAAAATATCCATGCTTATTTTGGGTTCCTCCTACCTTTACTTGGTTTGGTAAACGTCTCCAAGAAAAAAGTTGAGATGACTGTAGAGCTCACCTGACTTGCTTCCTTCTCAGAGAGATCACAGTCTCACACTGCCTATTATCTATTGTCTTACAAGAATTGTTTAATATATTTGCTCTTTTTCCCATTATTTACAGTAGGAGGACTAGACCAGTGCCAATTATTGTTGTCGCAGTTGAAAGTAGAAGTCCTCTTTCTCAAATCATCAATGTCTTCTGGTTCCAACATTACCTTTGAGAAATTCCTGATTCACTGTATGGAATTAACAACTTCTCTCTGAAAGGTTTTAGAATCTTTTCCTTATCTCTCATGTTCCAGAATGATATGATGACAAGCTTTGGTACAAGTATTTTTTTTTTCCATTTGTGTTGGATACTTGTTGAAACATTGTAATCCGGGGAAGCAAGTCCTTTAGTTAGTTGCAGAAAATTCTCTTATATTTTTTGATAAATTTCCCCCTAATTGTTTGTTTAATTCTTTTATTTTTTTAAATTAAATTAAATTTTTAAAATTAATTAATTAATTATTTTTGAGACAGAGTTTTGCTCTTGTTGCCCAGGCTAGAGTGCAATGGCACGATATCGGTTGACTGCAACCTCTGCCTCCTGGGTTCAGGTGATTCTCCTGCCTCAGCCTCCCGAGCAGCTGGGATTACAGGTGCCTGCCACCATGCCCAGCTAATTTCTGTATATTTTTAGTAGAGACAGGGTTTCACCATGTTGGTCAGGCTGGTCTTGAACTCCTGACCTCAGGTGATCCACTTGCCTCAGCCTCCCAAAGTGCGAGGATTACGGGCATGAGCCACCGTGCCCAGCCTGTTTGTATAATTCTTAATCATTATTGGCCCTCTGAGGTGGACCTTGTAATTTCCTTAACTTTTTCTGCCCTACTTCCCATTTGTCTTTCTGGGAGCATCTTTTTGTTCTTTCTGGAAGGTTTTCTAAGCTGTATGATCTTACATTTCTCTCATTAAAAAAAAAAAAAATGTTGGATACCTAATTTCTAAGAGTTTTTTCTGGTTTTTGTCCCTTTTTTTCCCCTTTCCACATTTTCAGGGGTAACACATTTTTATCTTTCTAAGATTTCTAGTAGTTTTTTTCTTTTTTGGTTTATGCATTTATTATGTATTTCCACTGCATACTTTTTCTGTTTATTTCCTTTTTTTCCTTTCAAGTTGCAGAGTTTCCTCCAAGTACTGATGATTCTTGACTGTGTCTGTTCAGTCAAGTCAGTGTCCTAAAACATGGACTGAGAGGGCTGAGTGCTAGGCTTGTCTCTCCTGGTATCCTTCATTGTTGGATGATGAGATAGCAGAATGGCTTTTGTACTTATATACTCACATCCAGACATCTTTCTGCCCATTCAATGTCCCCTGAGAAAATTCTTTCAGTCCACCATATTGGATGGGGAAGGAGATAAGGACCCCCAAACCAATCAATATGCAGACTTTCATTTGATCTCTTTTCAGCCTTGCATCTTACTGTTTCCTCAACTGTGCCTGGTATTCCAGTCTAGAGTCTCACTGCTTCAATTACAAGAAACTTTCAAAATCATTTAATCTATTCTTATATTGCAGATAAAGAGAATTAAGGTTCAAAAAATGCACTTCCTTGAGGTAAGACTGTTAATGACTGGAGAATGTGAGATTTGAATCTAGGCTTCTGACTCTTCCTCTAAAGCTCTGGTCAGCTAAAATACTGCCTCCAAAAATGTCACAGATGATTCAAGATTATTCTCTGCAGCTGTCTGAAATCTTAGCAAACTATCAGTAATTGGGTCATGACAGCTAAAAGTTCCAGTTGGATTGAAATAACTGAAGTCCCACATCTGATACCATCAGAAAAGGGACAGGACTAAGGTTGGAAATCCAGACTAATTTTGAAAGTGAGCTGATTAGTTTCCTTTAGTTTCAAGGTCATACAATGGAATTCTTACCACTGGTTTTTTCAACATCAAAATGTGATGGGTAAAAAAATCTGACAGCCTTATTTTCATAAATTGAATGTATTAAACTATCAAAGTGTCTCTCAACTAGGAAAATGCTAACTTGGGTTAGAACAATAACATATTTTAACACAGCTGTCTCCTAAGCAACTTCATGGAAAACTCATTCTCTGGTATAACATGTATTACTTGAGAAAAGAAATTCCATAATCAGGAATGTTTGGGAAATGTTGGGTAAAAGAAATCTAAACTACTTTCTTTAATACAAGACTTCTCAAAACTGCTACCAGGCATTGAAACATCAATACAAAATGTACGGAATATGTAGCATTTGCCCAGTGTATTTTAGTACCAAATCTTTTATTTGTGCAACTCACAGGATTAGTTTTCAAGGCAGATATCTGGAAACAATCTGACCCAATACTGTATTTCTGAAAGTCCTGTTATGGGGTGTTTTGGGTGAGACAACAAAATTTTTCTCCTTAACATCAACTGCTCACCTTAACATTAATTACAAAAGGGTAGAGGTTATAATTTAAAATATACATGATGCATGAAGTTCACATGCCTAAATATAACTGTTTTATTATTTATAGAGGCATTAATAAAAAGGTATTTCACTCTTAAGCCAAGGATCTGTGTAATACTGGTGAGAGACAAAATGCTAATCCACATTATTACTAAACGTTTAAAATGAGGTGTTGTCCCCAAAACATACTATTTAGCCTGGAAGTGGGTCTGGCAGTGGCGGACTGAAGTGAAGCTGGCAGGATCTCCGATTTGATGGTTACGCTGGTGACTGCACCATCCATTCTGTCTGTCTCACATAAGCCTGGCAACTGTGCTGCCTTCTCCAGCGTGGGCAGTAACTGATCAAACTGGTCAAGGTCAGCTGTAAACTAAGAATGGAAACCAAAGTTAGAGGACATATATTCTATACTTTCACCTGAAACAACGCAGAAAAAAGGCTGCTTCTTTAAACTATGAATTCAGTGTGACTTTGAGAGAAGAAAGAAAGAAGAAATAATTAGAATGATTGGGGCTACTTGGAAATTACACGAGCTAACTATTCCATGGGGGAAAATATTTGGATGCTTCTGATATAGTATTCATATACTGCAGGATATAAATAATATACATATATTTGGCTACTATATCTTGGTATAAAAATCTATGTATAAAAAAAGATTGGACTGGAAAAAAGTGTCAGTAGTACTGTGTTACGATGATGGCATTATTATTGATTTTTTCCTGTCATATTTTTCAAAATTTCATAAAATGACTTACTTTAAACTTATATTGATTCAACTTTTTTTTTTTTGAGATCGAGTCTCGCTCTGTCGCCCAGGCTGGAGTGCAGTGGCTGGATCTCAGCTCACTGCAAGCTCCGCCTCTCGGGTTTACGCCATTCTCCTGCCTCAGCCTCCCGAGTAGCTGGGACTACA
>NW_012101254.1:7501764-7574669 GCF_000951045.1 Mandrillus leucophaeus
CCCACCACCTCGCCTGGCTAGTTTTTTGTATTTTTTAGTAGAGACGGGGTTTCACCGTGTTAGCCAGGATGGTCTCGATCTCCTGACCTCGTGATCTGCCTGTCTCGGCCTCCCAAAGTGCTGGGATTACAGGCTTGAGCCACTGCGCCCGGCCTTGATTTAACTTTTTTATAATTTAAAAAAGTTTGGGAAACTTTTTCATAAATTATGTATCAGCTTTAAAGATATCAAAAAGATTACTTCCCACTTAAGGACTTAACAGTATAAGAAACATATCTTTTAGAATAGATAGGGAGGCCAGGTGCAGTGGCTCACACCTGTAATCCCAGCACTTTGGAAGGCCGAGGCAGGTGGATCACCTGAGGTCAGGAGTTTGAGACCAGCTTGGCCAACATGGTGAAACCCTGTCTCTACTAAAAATACAAAAATTAGCCCAGCATGGTGGCGTGTGCCTGTAATTCCAGCTATTAGTGGGGCTGAGGCAGAAGGATCGCTTGAACCTGGGAGGCGGAGGGTGCAGGGAGCCAAGATCGTGCCACTGCACTCCAGCCTGGGCTACAGAGCAAACCTCCGTCTCAAAAATAAATAAATAAATAAATAAAATTAATACAATTTAAAAAAATTAAAATACAAAAAAATTAAAATACAATTTAAAAAATTAAAAAAAAAAAATAAATAGGGAGTTCCTAAATCTGTCTTAGGTTATGTAGAGAAGAAAACTGGCCTTTATTTCACAATATTGCTATATTATGATTACTTTTTGGGTTTCATTATCTAGTTCAACTAAAATTTTTGTTTCTAGAGTATATAAACAGAACTAAATGTATGTATTTAATTATATTTCTGAGGTCTGGGCACTGTCACATTTAGCAGTAGTTCATTCATTTTTATTGCTGAATTAGTGTCCCACTGTATGAATATGTCACAACATAATTATCCACTCTATTGTGATGGATTTTTGGGTTGCTTCTAGTTTTTGGTTGATACGAATAAAGCTGTTAAAAACATTTGTGAACATGTCTTTTGTCACACATGTGCAAAAAGCATCAACCATAAAGGAAAAGATTGACAAACTGAACTATATTAAAGTGAATAACTTCACTTCATCAAAAAGTGCCAGTAAGAGAATGAAAAGGTAAGCCTTAGCATTGAAAAGATATCTGCAAATACATGTCCAATAAAGAACTCATACATAAAGAACTCTTAAAAGTCAATAAGCAAAATAAAAACACATTAAAAAATGGTCAAGAGACTAGACTAGGCAATTTACAAAAGAAGATATCCAAATGACCAATGAATATTTATCAGGGAAATGCAAATTAGAATACACCCTCAGAATAGCTGAAAATCTAAAATATGGATAATATCATGTATTAACAAGGACTTAGAGCAACTAGAAAAAATACTGATACACTAGGAAAACTGGCATTATCTACGAAAAAGGACATATGCATATCTTATGATCCTGTAGTTCTATTCCTAGGAATCAATTCAACAGAAATACATGCACATGTGCACAAAACAGATGCACCAGAACTGAACACAATGGCATTATCTTATAAACCTTTTCCTTTTAAAGTTAGTATGCTTATTATTTAATGCTGTTTTCTGCTTAAAAATTAGTTTCATTGTACCAAGAAACATGAGACAGCCTTATCCTCAAAGAACACACATGTACAGAACCAGTCAAAATAGTGTTACTACAAATAGTAAACAGAGACCATATGAAGCACTACAAGAGGACAGAGGCAGCAAATGTCTAACTAGGGATACTTGGGGAAGGCTTTATGCAGATGTTATTTGAATTGGTTTGTGAAGGATGAATAGAAGTTCAGTGGGCACAGAAGGAAGAGCAAGGCAGAGTATGTTTAGAAGAGAAATGGCTTATTCTAGGAATGACAAGGAATTCCATCTGCCTAGAATGCAGTATTCCTGAGGGAAGAGAGTGACTCTTGTGAGATGACAGCAGAAAACTAAGCTGATTCAAGAAACCAAAGGACCTATGCATACTAAGTGTGACTCATGTTTTAGAACGGAGTCTTGTGGATAAACTGCTTTGTACATACATTGTCTGCTGATGAATGAATGTCTATATTCTGTCTCTAAATAAGGTGAAAACTCCTAGGAAGGGTCATGTTTTTTTAAAACTATATTCCTTCAGAGTCCATAAGCAATTATACAATAAATGAAGATACCTGTTTACTTTTACACCAGTTTCACCCCATCCTAAACATAAAGGTTTCTAATCCATAACAACTTACGGAAAGGTTTGTCTTTATTTACGTCTGTTTCAGGTCATGTTTTGTAAGGGCAATATTCTGTTACCCGGAATATTCAAGTCCCTATTCTCTGATGGTTGAGGGTGGTCAGAATCAGATGAAAAGGAAAACAGCCTTAGGAAATGCTTCAAAGGAAATAAAAAACAAGCCAGACTAGGTAACCTTGTCCACCTCCTTACATTTCTCTCCCACTTCATTTACATCAGAGGTTCCCAAACTTAGGTTTGGTTCCTAGGTTTTATTCCTAGAGAGTTACATTCAATAGGTAGGGATGGGAAGAAGGGGCAGGGAAGGTATTTTAAAAAAGGTCTAAAGATGTGAACTCTGATTTTACAGAGAAAGAAAAATCTCCTTTTTTAGAATTCTACATTAAAACTGTAGCCTTCTGAAGTTCTAAAGAAAACTTTTGAGGGCATGTTGTGATCAATTATTGATACTAACTTCTTAATATATGCCCAATGGATAGGAAAAAACATAGTATGAATTCATATCTGGTCTATAGATGGAATAGAATAAATGAAAAAAAAAATTACTAGGAATGGCCATTCTGTGAAGCAAGCAGTTACCCACCTGGCTCTGGGCCTCCAGTTTTATTTCCTCAGGAGTGGGTTTGGTCATTGGGGTTGGGTTTGTATTACAAGGATCCATCTGTTCTTTCTTTTCCACTTTCACCTTTACATCATCCAGGCTTAGGTTTGGAGTTGATCTTAAATCTTTCTCATCTTTATCTAAAAGATAGCGTAGGAGCTGATGGTCTTTTGATTCTTTTTTCTTTGAAGCATCCAGCTCTAGTTTTATACTGGAGTTTCCTTGTACCTGTCCAGTCACTGACACAGAAGTAGATGCACTGTCCTTTTTATCAGGCTCGACAGACAAAGTGGTGATATCTGAGGGGCTACCCTCCTGTAAGAGCCGGTGCAGAATTTTATGCCGCTCTGTCAGTGAGCTATGAGAGGAGGGACAAGAACCTCCTGAAGAGTTAGCAGAGGCAGAGTTGGAAGTGCCTGTGCAAGACAGGACATCTTTGCAGCTTGTGTCTATATCAGCATGCCGTAACTGCTGTTCGGCAGTTGTCGTCAAAAGCTGCACTAGTTTGTGACTGGTTTGAGAGTATTTACTGTCTCCATCTGAAAGTCTGTCATTGTTATGCAGAAGCCCTGAATCCAGAGGTTTGCCATCACTAGAGCTGTTGTCAGATTGAATCATTTCATTTAAAATGGATGCAATCTCTTTGTTATCTTTGGACTCAGCTTTTGCTGGTTGTATATTTAATCTGCTAGGTGAATTCTGTGAGCTCATCTGCCTGAGGACTGGAGAATTGGCAGAGAAGCCAACGGAGTTATTGGGTCCTTCATTCATACCCTGTAAAGATGTTACTGGGATGTTTGAATAAGATCGGTTAGTATTATTATTACAGGCACTACTTGTCATGCCAACAGGAGAGCTTAATGCCGAAATATTAGGAGGAAAGGAATTGTTTGGCATTCTGGGCCTTGTTGTTAATCCAGAAGTAACCTGTCTCCTTGGAGACATGAACTGTGCTAGGGATATTCCTGTACCTTCCATAGGAGAATTATTGAGGTTTAAAGAGGGATTACTGCTCTGTGAACTGGCCTGTCCTTGGTTTAAGGCAACATTGGCTACAATCTGACTTCCAGGTGAGCATCCGAAACTTCCTTGGCTGTTGCTAGAATTACTATGACTGCCACTATGAAGGTCTGAGCTCTGCTGGCGGTTTATTCTGGTGGATACCATGTTGCTGTTGGATGGTGGCAATGTGGATGAACGAGCCACACCATGAGCTGGAGAGATACTAGGATTGACCGAGGGGTTTACTCGGGGAATTGACATTCCAGAATTAGTGTCATCTTGAGGAGAAAGCCCACTGTGCTCCCTGGGGGAAAAAGACATTATTATTCAAACATCTTCATTTGTTTCTATTAAAATATTTTCATGAAACGTATTCTAAAACAAGATCATTGATCTCATTAATATCGCAAGCTATCAAGTAAAGAGCTTCTGTATCATCTTAAATTAAGAAAAAAGTTCCTTAAATTAAGAAAAAACGACTGTAAAATATTAGCACCACTTAATAAGAAATAATGCTTATTGACTCTTACATTTGATAATGGTCTCAGTTATATGTAAAACAAATTTTTCTTGGTTTTGGAAAAAATCCAATATATGTTCTTTTAAACAATTTCTAAACTTAATATACACAATTAACATTACAATAATTTTTTAGTTGAAAAAGAAACTTCTCACACACCTCTGTTTATAAAGCATTTATTTATGACTCCTGTTACAGCTTTTAAGTATTTCAACTCCAAAGAGGAAGACTGGGTAAGGAAAATACTGTGTCACTGATGTAAAAATTAAAAAGAGTGATATGCAGACATAGCAGATGTTTTGAAAGAGAAATCACAATATGAAAAAAAGAACTGTGCTAATTCCACTCACAAGCATAATTTAAACTAAAAGTAGAAAAAAACAGAATACTGAATTCAGGTTTTCAGTGAGTTTTTTACTCAAATTCATAATTATGACAACAGATTTGTGACTGGCATTACCATGTTCCAATAAGTAAATACATTAGATGAGAAAAAGATGAAGTGAGGGGAAATGTCTTTGTTTTTAATGCTGCATTTTAACCACTGTAAATGTAGGATTTCTAATAATTCATAGGATAAAAGAATAGTTTCAAGAATTTACCATATATCAGTGTAAAACATAGAGAGGGGAACAAATTAGAGGCAATGGCATTCAAAAATCAAGTTGATAGTTTAATGATTTGTAATTTCTGTGAGAAATTGTCAACTTGAACTCAGGAGCCACCAAGTATGCCAAAATGAAAATAGAGCACTTTCAAAAATAAAAATAAAAATAACAATGTTAAAAAACTCTGAAATCTCTTATAAGATTCACATATGGAATGTTGTAAATTTTTAGCCATCTTTTTGGTTTTACCCTCTAAAAAGCATATTTTCACCCTCCGCTTTCCTACCTCCCTTTATGAACAACAAAGCTATTACATGATAAAACTATAAAACCCAATATGGATATATTGATTATATATACTCATCACACTAGTTTTATGCCTAATTTAGAATATCTGCTTTCTAGCCATCAAGAGTATAAAAAATTTCTCTAATAAGAGATATGTGAACTGGCTTATTTCATATGAAGCTCTCCAAATAAGTAGTACCTGTCGATGATATGAATTCCCATGATGAAAGGCTGCATGTCTGGACTTTGAGGGTAGCAAAGTTTACACTTGGTGTGGGCGCTAAGCATTGTCCCATCATTCAATATGAATCTATAGGAGGGGCTGGAGGCAGTGCCACGAGTCATCACTGTTTCAAACAAAAGAGAAACCTAGTTAAAATTCTGATACTTATACGCTGGCTTTAAGTCACCAGGCTTTATTTCTACTTAGAACCTCATTTTAAATGCCCTCCCAACTGCTGACTGCTTAGACTCAGAATAAAGAATAGTTCAGACAAAGCAGATATCTGAGGGGGAAAGATGATTCCAGCTGAAATATACCACTTGATGACAGGGTTTAATTGAGTCATAGTTGAATGGGTGCCTCCTCACGTAAGTTAAAATTATGAGGAAACCCTAAATCTGGGAAACAACAACTTTAATCTTTTTATTTTTTTTTTCTTTTGAGACAGAGTCTCGCTCTGTCATCCAGGCTGGAGTGCAGTGGCACCCACTGAAACCTCCGCCTCTGGGGTTCAAGCAATTCTCCTGCCTCAGCCTTCTGAGCAGCTGGGACTACAGGCGCCCACCACCATGGCTAATTTTTGTATTTTTAGTACAGGCAGGGTTTCACCATGTTGGTCAGGCTGGTCTTGAACTCGTGACCTCAAATGATCCATCCACCTTGGCCTCCCAAAGTGCTGTGATTACAGGTGTGAGCCACCATGTCTGGCCCAACCTTAATCTTTCTCTATACTGGGGGCAGCTCTTCAAATTTATTAAGTCTCCATTAAAAACAGCAGAAAATACTTTTCTCTCCTCTCACTCTCAGTATTACCTTTAACAAGTTTGTTTTCTCTTTTGCTGGCTGATTTTTTTAATAACAGCTCTACTAAGATATGACTCACACAGCATAAAATTTATTCTCTAAGTTTTGATCAGGTTATAGAGTTCCTTAACTAATATTCAAATTTAAGTTTTCACTCAGGAATGTGAATCACTAAGGTCCCATTCGACAAGTTATTTATAAATATGTGTAAAATCTGTGGACTATTTTTAATGTTTGAATTTTTAAAGTTTAGTAAGCAAATTAAGATAAAGCCAATGGTTATTAGTATAAGGAACAAAGTTAAGACAGTCAAGTCACTTTATAAGCAGCATAATTTACTTTTGGCTTAAAGCTTTACTAACAGCAGAAAAAATTCTAACCATGTAAGTATTTATTAAATATGTAAAGGCTATGCCAGACTATTATGTAATAAAATATCACTGATGTTTTGATAATACCATATAATTCTATTTTAAGAAAGATTGAGTACTACCACAAATGACTATTATAATTTAGCCTGTGATAAATGTTAGTCCAATTTTTCAAAGACATTTCAGAAGGGGCTTTGATTACATTTTAAAGGACATGAGAAAGAGGCTTAAAATTACTAATTAATAAATAATTTTTGAAGTTACATGTTACTTGAAGTAAACAAGACATGTTCTATTTTATTGTCCTGTGTATACAGTACCAACTGAAAAAGGTATAGTTTGTTATAAATCTATATCATAATATATCTGCCTAAGTACCAAAACCACAATATAAATCTAATTGAAAGGATAAGACTTGTATCTAACCAACCACATTCTTCACACACCTGGCAAATTTCAGCTAAATCACTGGCATAGTTACTAAATATAATGTATCTAAACTAGGAAAAATTTCGAATCTGGGGAAGCTTATTAATTTAATACAAGATAATTACCACACTTTATGTTTTGAAATTAGATTACTTGTTTTGGATGAGAATGTATGGACTAAGATTTGGCATTTTATAATTCATTCAGCCATTCTTGGAAATGAGAAAAAGGCAATATCTAATATGGTAAAACTTCAATTAATTAGAACTCAGTAAGACTCTCCAGTTAACTAAAATTCTGGTGCTTAATTGTTCAGATGAAGAGGTCAAAGGAAGGCAGCATAAATCAATGAAAAGAGTAAGAGCCTAGGAGTCAGATTCAGGCTTGACCTCTCACTGTCATTTACAAGTTTAAGACTTAATGCAAATTAATGTTCACCCATCTCAGTCAACTCATTACTAAAACTGAGCCAATAACATTGTAAAATAATATCTAGCATGGAGCCTAGCATAGAGTACATAGCAGGTATTGAACGAATATTTCCTCAATAAACATCAGAGGGAAAAAAACCCAACAAATATGCAGCTTCCAAAGTACTTATGTTCTGAGTTACACACATAATCAATCCCTAGACACCATTTATGGCAACAGCTTCAACTCTGTCTAGCAATCGCTAATACTTTGAATTAAGAGATGAGTAAGGTAGCCACAGCTCTTCACAGAGTTGGTTCAATAAACATTTGCTCTACACATCAAATTTTCCCTTTAAGTGGGTTTCAAGGTTTAGTTTTGGAATTTCATTGTGTTTATAGGTCCTGGCCTAGTTTTCTGACCTAATTTTGTCATCTTTATAGCTAGTATTTTGATCTCTGATTCCTGTGTTCATTTCTAAACTTTTTAGAACACTTAGCGGGGAAAGATATTATTGAAGGACTATTATTGACACCTCAGAATCCGTCCAAAAAAACTTTAACATGACAGCTGTCCCCCCCCTCAAAATAGGCCTCAACAGAGCCACAAAGCAAAAGAAACATTAAAATTTCCCTGGTTACAGCAGCTATAGAAGCAAAGCTTTTTGGGTTTTTGATCCCTCCCAATTTGGTGGCGAGATAACCTCAAACAAGCATGCCTTACGGATATTAACAAAAAAGGTAAAAAATGTGTGGCAAGGTACTATGGGTCAATGCTGGTACAGGTTTATTTTTCTTTGTGGTAGTCACCTAAACATATGCAGAAAAAGAGAAAGAATTAAAAAATTGTTGTGAGGTACAGAAAAAATAATTACCCCTAAATGTTCTAAAATTCTCAATCACCAATGAGCAAATTCTATTTATTATATCAAAATCACTAACAGGACAGTAAACTCACATTTTAAATATTTTTAACAAAGTTTGACATAAAAAGATTTTCAGTTAATTGTCACATGGACCGTGGACTTAACCACATTACGCAAGTCTCAAAGAACATTCTAATTAATCATTGATATGGGTACCTTATGTTGTATAGCAATGCTTCCAAACTTAATACCATAAACCCCTTCCAGCTTTGACTCATGATATACTTTCTTCTTTTTTGGGACAGGGTCTCACTCTGTCACCCAGGCTGGAGTGCAGTGGCGTGACCTCGCCTCACTGCAACCTCCGCCTCCCGGGTTCAAGGGATTCTCCTGCCTCAGACTCCCAAGTAGCTGGGATTACAGGCTCACGTCACCAGGCCCGGCTCATTTTCGTATTTTTAATAGGATGGGGTTTCACCATGTTGGCCAGGCTGAGCTCGAATTCCTGTGCTCAAGTGATCCTCACACCTCAGCCTCTCAAAACACTGGGATTACAGGCATGAGCCACCATGCCTAGCCTTAACTATATTTTTTAAAAGATGAAAATAGCTTTATTTTAATATAAAGTTAATAGAGAGATGAACAAAGAATAAGTAAAGTCATTTGTAATTCCATCATGCAGAGATAATCAGTTAAAATTTTGTTAATTTTCCAGAATTGGATAAATAGATATCTAAAAGTGAGATCATATTATATATGCTGTGCTCTCTTGGTCTACTTTTTTTTTGTTTTTTGAGACAGTGTCTCACTTTGTCACCCAGGCTTGAGTGCAGTGGCATGATCAAGGCTAACTGGTCTTCACTTCCTGGGCTCAAGCAATCCTCCCACCTCAGCCTCCCGACTAGCTGGGACCATAGCTGTGTGCCACCATGCCTAGCTAATTTTTGTATTTTTATTTTTTGTAGAGATGAGGTTTCACCATGTTGCCCAGGCTGGTCTTGAACTTCTGGACTCAGGCAATCTTCCTGTCTCAGCCTCCCAAGGGCTGGGATTACAGGTAGGAGCTACTATGTCCAGCCACCTACTTTTTAATATAACAATATATCGTGGATATTTCAAAGACAAGAAAAGATGATCCATCATTATATATATGTAAACAGAACTTTCATACAACTAGTTTCTAGGTTGTATAGCCTGACATTTCCCATGACTACTATCTAACTGCTGATAGATGTGCTCCAAGAAAAAGTATTCTATGAAAAAAAAAGTCTCAGTAACAAAATTTAAAAGGTATTTTTATTGTAGAACTTCTCAGAAACTTAAATACCTTAAATATATCTTATAAATCCTCTAAAGTGGGATTACACATAAAACATCATTTCCTAGTTATAGTTATTAAGTTTGTGGAACCTAGGTTCATATTTTACAAACTTCTCTGTAAGTAAACATCTTAGACTATAGACTCTGATTCAGTAGTCTGGGGTGGGGTCCAGAAATCTAGTTTAACAACTGACCCAGATGAATCTATCTTACCAGGGACCTTGGGAAGCACCATGACCTAGATATTTCTTTAAAGTAATAGTTTTGAATTGAACAGAACCTGGAAACTTTTTCCAAACTATACATACTTGAATGGATCTTCTCCTACTTTAAAAAGTTCCTCAAGTGATCCTGATACCTATTTTTCTCCAATCTCAATGTAAAACCACGGCTTTAATCTAATTCATGCTAGGTAGTTCCCAAATATTCTTTGACTGAAATGTGTTTTCAAACTTGATTCTGGAAAATATAATAGTAAATTCCCTTTGACAGCAGTTCATGAGTTGACTTTGTCAAGAGCAGCTAAAAAACTAAACTAAAACTAGAAATTTTAATGCATATTAGGATTTTGGACTATTTGCTGCCATCAAAGAGTAAGTTAATGGGCAGGAAAAAAAGACAACAAATGGAGGACAAACTTTTCCTGCCTAAATATCATTCACTATAAAGTTCTACACAAAATCAAGAAGATGGTACATAATTTGTTTCACTCTTTTTATACTGTCCTAAGTGAAAAGGCAGCAAGAAAACTGCAAATGCAAACAACAGCTCTCTCCAATCTTGATGGATCAATGGTTGTCAAACTTAAGCATTATTATTATTATTATTTGTTATTATTTTTTTTGAGATGGAGTTTCGCCTTGTTGCCCAGGCTGGAGTGCAATGGTGCGACCTCAGCTCACGGCAATCTCCACCTCCTGGGTTCAAGCGATTCTCCTGCCTCAGTCTTCCAAGTAGCTGGGACTACAGGAATGGGCCACCATGTGTGGCTAATTTTGTATTTTTAGTAGAGATGGGGTTTCTCCATGTTGATCAGGTTGGTCTTGAACTCCTGACCTCAGGTGATCCTCCTCGGCCTTCCAAAGTGTTGGGATTACAGGCGTGAGCCACTGCGCCTGGCCAACTTAAGCACTATCTTTAAGGTTTGTTAAGATACCTGGGCAGGCCTTCATCTGATATTTTAATTCGGCAGGTCAATAGCTTTAACAGGTGATTCTCATGACAGTGTTTCATTGACCACATTTCTCATATCTGGCTAGATACTGCTGAATAGAAAATATCAGAAAAGGCTGTGCTCAATCCACAAAACCTGTTTGTCAGGTTGTTTAGAATCTCCAAAACACTAGATTCAGTCATGTGAACTTTGAACAACTTAATTCTAAGAAAAATACAAGTTATTTCTATTGAAGATTTTTTTTCCTAAAAAATGTAGAATGAGCGAACATTAAAAAATGACTAACGGGGAAGAGGTATTGGATTATACTTACATTTCTTTACATTTTACTCTAAATTATTTCAGTTTATATATTAATGACAAACTAGTTACTTATTATACTTTAATCAATTTGTTTTATGGCCTAGTCACATCTATGGGGAGCCTAGCCATTTGGATAATGAGACAAGCCAGATCTGCTTTGCCTTGGTGAAAATGTACGTAAGTTATAGGCAAATAAATTAAATCTTTTAAGAAAAGCCTTGGAAGGCCCAACTTAAGGCAAAAATCAAAAGTACCATATACTTGAGAACTTGAGGCAATGAGTGGAGACAGTGCTGAGTCCCAAACCTACGCAAAAGTCAAGCATCACTCTTGGCAGAGGAAATCACAAAGTTCACATCCAATGGACGGCATTAGTTACTTATTGTAATGGTTTCCAAACCTGGCTGCCCTTCAGGATTGCCTGGGAAACTTTTAAAAAATACAGATTCTTGGCTCTACCCAGTGAAATACAATCTTACGGAGTGGTATAAGTCTAGTAAGGAGCCCACTAGAGAACCACTAGTCTGTACAAAGCTGTTCCAGAAATACCTGGATTGTGATATTTATATAGATACTTCCTGGAAAAAGAAAAAAAATCAAACTACTTTCTCCATATATCACTAGGAAGCAGTTGACCTGAAATGTAATGAATGGAAAATCATATATAAACTTAGGAAATCTAATGTTATGGGAAAAATGTTAAAATTAAGACTGATGAAATAATAATATTTTTAAATTGTTTTTCAGGAAAAGCCATACAACGAGATTCTTACAAAAGAAACTATCTAGAGATTAGAGAATAAATTTCATTGGAAAAAGAATGTTAGGCTACCATAATTAAACGACAATATTTTTAAAGTATATCAAAGCCATTTAATTCTGAACTTCTGTAAACTTTCTGGCCTTAACTCTCAAATAACTTTTCCCACCTTTCCTGTAGTACTGTTAAGTTTCCTAAGGGCAGGTAATATACGTATCTTATACTTCCATGATACTTACTAAGACCCAGCAGCTATGCAATAATTAATAATTTCACAGGATGTATTTTTTGGCTTGAAATTTCAACCTGAGTCAAGAGATACAGGTTCTGCAACAGTCATGAAGTAAACATGCATGACACTGATCTCTGTATTATCCAGAAGGCCTTTAACATGCTTGTTCTGCTGGGAATGATCTTTGACAGCCAAACAAAATATTATTTATTCTCTGAAGTCATCCTTGATTCTTCAAGTCAGAATAAATTTTTTTCTTATTTGGTTATGGTTCTATCATATCCCATGTCAAACTGATCTTTAGGGTTGTCATATATTTTCCTACTGTATTATAAGCTCTTTAAGGGCAAAACTTTCTTTCTTAGTCATCACTGTACCCCTGGCACCTTATATAGTGTTCTATGTATGTTGGGAACTTGATACATGCCTGCTGAATGAATGAATGAATGAATGAGTGACCACCACACAACATCCTATTCTTTAGAACATGTATCCCAAATTTCAGATCCACTCATGAATTACTTTGCTTACCCATTTCTTCCTTTCCTAAAACTGATTATTGCAAAAACTATAATTTGGAGAAAATACTTATCAAGCCATAAGTTCTATACAAACTATTCAAATGTAAGTAAAGATAAAGGTTAATGAAAATAATTGAGAGAGAAAACTTTACCTTCTTGGAACAGCTGTCTGGCATAAGATGGCTCTCTGCCCTGAGGTTGGAAAAAAGCGTAAATGCACTTCCTCACTAAATCTTCCCAACCAGTTCTGCCAGCAGCTCTCAGGGAACTAGTATCAATAGAGATGATTTTACCTGTACAAAGAACAAAAGTGTACATTTATAACAGCCTCTTTATATAAATCATCCATATTTCAAAACTAACAACTGAGTCTAAGAAATATTCTTTCTTTCCAAATACTCAATAAACAAAAGCAATAAAAAGCACTATTAATTTTTATTACATATAGTTATGAAGTATGTTATTGACATAAATTGTTTTGGTTTTGGAATTGTTACGTCCTAGTATGTCATATTATAAAATTCAATTCAGGTCTAGGATTAAAGTCATACCATAATGACCTGACGCTGCTGAGACTAATGCAGTTCAAACTCCTCTGGCTTGGTCTTTGGATTCTGCTCTCTGTATACTGATGACTGATAGGAAAGGAGAGGTAAAGATGAAGTATATTGCTTGGTTTAAATTAATTTCTAATTACTAAGAGAATATGAGAAAAGAAGCAAGGCTTTCCCTCTCTACCCTTTGTTGGGCTGTAGGCAATACTGTATTTAAGACTAAACAAAGACTGAAGGCAACAAAAGTTAAATCAGAAAAACGGTAAGTGAGAACATTAAGATTTGCTAGGCAGTACGCACACGGAACACATGCTTTATAAAATTTATAGTGATTCACCATTGTTATCATATTTAAACAAATTTCCTAAATGGCTATGACAGAATTCAGGTAAGTTATTCCTCAGTTAACAGAGGGCCAATTAATCCAGTTTGTAAATATTAAGACCAGTTTTATCATGTTCTACACAATCTTACAGTCACACAAAATAATACAAGATACACATAGAATATATAGATAAATTAAGAATTATATTAATGAGATAAAAACCTGCAAACCCACCACTCAACTTTAGAACTTGACGTTACCAATATTGCTGCATCACATGTGCACTCCTCCCTTGTCACTACCCCCTCTTTAAATTCTCCTGTGAATGGGCATCTAGACTGTTAACAGTTTTTTGCCATTATAGTCAGCACTACTATGAACATCTTTCACATGTTGCATGGTACATGCATTCTCTAGGGTATATACGTAGGAACAGAATTGTTAGATTGTAGGTTATGTGAATGCAACTTTATAATATTAATTTTAAACTGTCTTCCTGAAACTTGTACCACTCTATGCTTCCACCAGCAATGCATAGGAGCTAGTGCTAATCTAACATCCTTTCCATCACTTGTGCTGTCAGGCTTCTTTACGTTTTCAAATTAGTAGGTGAAAAATGCTATCTCACTGTGGTCTAAATTTTTATTTCCCCAATTATTAGAGTTCACCACTAATGTTTCCTCTTCTATGAATGCCTGATTAAACATTTTCCCCATCTTCCCCTTCTTCATACAATCAACTCAAATCTATCATCCAGTTTGTGCCTCCTCATCGAACTAACTCCCTCTTTATATATTTCATTTGGTTTGCTTAGAAATAAAATATTCATTAGACCTTTGTAACTTAGGGTCTTGAATCTGATGTACCCAGTCCTACTTGATCAGGTTATCACCTAAGTCTTGGCATAAATGTAAATAGTAGAAAGAAAATAAACTGAAACTCAAATAAGGGAATTTTGTCATTTAAGAACAGTTTGGGGAAAGCCTGGTGAACACTGTAACTGAAACTATAAAAGATCTTAGATTTTTAAGAATTTTAATAGTTCAACCCTTGTTTCTTATGTCAGAGATAAAAAGTTGGTTATAGCAGGGATTCCACTGCTACATAATCTTCCTATACAAGAATGCGCCTCACAGGCAGTGACTAAGGGAGGCGTGTGCATGTGTGTGTGTTCATGTCAGGGTTGGCCCCACGAGAGGGCATGAGAGTTTAGAGTCTGGGGACTGGCAGGAGAGAAAGTGATTAAGTTATCAGCAATGGTACCAGATGGGTAATGTAATGACTGTCTTAGTGAGGAATCATGAACAGCTTGATTTAGAATACCTCTGCCTACTACAGGAAAGTTTAACCAATCAACCAACCACCAAACAACCAAACAACAATAAAAAACCTTTTTACATTTCCTAGTAAAAGACTTTTTTCTTTTTTTAAGAGATATGGACCATCCCATAAAGAGTTAAAAAGTACTACAAAAACTTAAGAAATGTTTAACATTTATTACACCTATTCTTTTTAGCTAAGTCAATTCTATGATTTATATAATAAAATGTTAGTTTTACATTTTAAGTATATTTTATATTTCCTTGGTATCTTTGTACAATAAGTGTGTACAGTATAGTGATGCCCTTTTAATAGCGCTTTGGTGAAAAGCAACGTAATACAAGAAAGAGCTCCACATTAGGACCTAAAGGTGTCCATTCTCGGCAAAGAGCTGTATGGTTTTGATCAAATCACCATCCCCTCATTTGTAAATCCAGGTTGGATTCTGTGATCTTTGAGGCTGCCTCAAACTATAAAATATATAGTTATTTTATGGCCCAGAGGCTAATCTTTTATTTTACACGATTATGGTTATTTTTATATATTTATACATATCACCAGGTATATCTAAAATTTTAACACCTGGGTTCTTAGAAACAAAACTACCACGGATAACACTGTTCCTATGAGAAAATAAAGTCCTTAAAACAATCCAATTTAGAATTCAACTTATAGAAATGCAATATGAGGAAAAGCTGAAACATATTGTTCCTAAATTAGCCTCATAACTTTTAGGCCTTCCTCATCTCTGACATTTTTCTGTGACCTCACAATAACCCTTTTCAACACGTTTTCATTCTGCTATCTCACAAAGCCCTTCTTTGGTTTCTTTTTAGGTTAACTGGTTACTGACCAATTTTCCTTTTCAATGGACTCTATTTTTCCTTCATGCAAAACACTTTCAATTTTCAATAATCTAAAAAATAATTTTTTATATTTAAATAAGAAATTTTTCTTTGGGCACAAACCCACACATCCATAGTAAGCTTATTAAATTTTTCCAGTATTGTTCATGGTAGAGACCGGAAAGGAACACAATACATGGTAGACTCAAAAATGGAATGAAGAAAGGGATGATAATTGATAATTACTATCCTTAGATGCCATCTCTCTGCATTCAGAGACATTCTCTTCACCATTTTCTATTATCTGTGCTAATTTATCCATACTAGTTCTTTAGTAAGAGCAGCTGGAAGTTTATCACTAAAAACACATGCACAAAGCATACAACATTGGAATATTAGATTATTGGGACTAAAAAATGAATATATAATGAAATAGGATCTTATAAAAAGGTGGTAAAAGTCAAAATGTACACTAAAACTAAATTTTCACAAAGCAGAAAATTCAGAAGAAATGATTTTTAAAATCTTAGTCTGCTAGAAAATATACCTCTAATATTTATCTCTATTTTAAAATTAGAGAGGTAAGAGAGATATATGTAACCCTGGTTGTTGTAAAAGCATGCACATACAATGTGTTAGTGTAAAGATAAAATCAAATAATATAAGAAAAATACTTCATCAGCTATAAAGAACAGTAACAATTTGTCCTTGCTGAAAATAAAATCTGAAGTAGGCCTTTAAGAATGCCTTATTTATAGGCAATCTGTTACTCAGTTTGAGGCTCTCCTGCCCTCCTTCTAGCACTTCTAACTTACCTCTCTGTCTTGCTTATCTTTAGACTTCTGCAGCTCTGGTTCCTCAATTAGGAGTACCTGTTCTGCATCAAGACCCTTCGTTGCTGCCCCCCTTCCAAGACCCACACTTTAAATAGTGGGCACCACTTCATCCTTTGGGGCTTAGTATCAGCTCCTCAGACAGGCCTTTGCTGACCAACTAATTTCATAAATCCTCCCTTATATCATTCTCATAACTTTTCCATCATCAAAAATAACACAATTTGTCACTGAATTATTTTTGTTCAACCATATACATCTTGAGGAATCACCTAGTGACAGGCACTTCTCTAGGGACTCAATCAGTATGGGCTAAATAAATTTAGAGAAAAAGAATTTAAAAAAAAACCAGAAATAGCCAGATAACATTTAAGCATAATAGTAAAACTACCGTATTCATATCTATTTTAAATAAATGTATATATATCTACATATTTACATATCTATATCTTCTAAATTTCTTTAAGCATTTTATTCCATGATTATGAAAAATAATTTATAATCAAACAAATATAGGTATATAAAGTTATAAAAAGTGTTCTCTCCAGCACCCTGACCATGATAATGATTATAGTATCTAAGAGCACCATTTAAAATGTTTTCTGTATAAGACTAGGGAGCAAAGCCTAAATCTCATAGAACAGAAAGACGTTCTGGATATAATTAAAGGGCAGAGTCACATTATTAATACCTATGGAACATTCTGAACTTTACAATTAGTACCTGTAGTATCTTGCTTGGTCATAAAGGATTCTACACCCGTAATAGCTGGAGGCCGAGGTAATCGCCGTGCAATACAAATCAGACATGACTGGAAATCTGCCCAAAACAAGAAGGGGAAATTGAAGGAAAGAGAGTAGAAAATGGTTTACTTCTATCACTTGCCATTAATGGTTTTCAAAAAAACAATACATGTTACAGGACCTGACATAATATTGAAATAATTCTTATCTAATGTATCTTAGAAATAAACTTGCTGGCAACCAAAAACTGACAGCTCCAGGTAGAGAGTTAGCTGGCACAAACTATTCCCTCCTATTGAATGCTCTTATATATACCAGAGCAGACTGATGCATTTCATGTACGGATAATAACAACTAGAAGTAGTAGTTTTGGTTAGATATAAGTGGCACAGTGTTATTTAAAATACAGTTTTTTAGTCAATTTCTTATATTCACCAGTACTTAATGGCTGCAAAGATTATTCTTATAACCACGGTGTAGATAATTATATGAGAAAAACAACCTTTAACTCTGAAGCACTATTTTGCTCTTGACAGATGACTTCATGTTTTCAGGATATACAATTTTTTCTAAGTCCTATTCCCAAATTTTGTTTTGAGGATGTTAAACACAATATCACACAGCTAAAAATGAACTTTAATCAAATAAGACTTGGCATGTGTATTTTGTAAAAAGTCTCCAGTTGATTGCCACCTCCATTTCCTGGTGAGACCTGCTACGTATATGGCTTTTTTGCATCTGACTGACTTCTTGTCTACTACCTTCCCTTGTCCTTACTCCAGTTCCCAATTTGTGATTTTCTAAACTTAGCCCAGTCTAAGTTTACATGGAAAACTCATCCACTGTCACATATTTAACTAATTCCATGTTGACACCATGTTCATATTAGAGCTTCAGCATGTTTCCATCTGTTCATAAGTTTTCTCCTTATAAATTACCTTGTATAGCCTGAAAAATGCCAACTCTATTCTCCAATGTTCCCTACACTCTAAACTTGAAACTTTCTAAAAATCAGAGCTGTTCAACAGTCTGCTGCATCTGGTACATTTCCAACTGGCAGCAGTTAGTTACATCTCTTATTTCTAGACAGCAAGTTGGTCTGAATTATTTGACATTTTAGTGGGAATGCCAGCTTAAAACTAAGAATCTGGGGGGCATATTAAAGGAATGATTCTAGATGTAATTATTGTTTTTTAAGTATTGAGAATATATAGCAAATGGAATAGCTACTATGATACATACTATAGTAACCAAAAATACTATCTGAAAAAGGCAGTTTATAATTAATTTCCTCTCCTTTCCTTAAAGTCACAGAAGAAATAAACACTTTAAAATGAACATTTGGCTTTACCTTCTCCATCCTCTTGAATTGATTTTGGCTGTGACACAGTGAAACACTGCATTACTTCATAACGCTGGCAAGCTTCTTGGTTCTCGGTTCCTGGCTCATCTGGAGGGTGAATTAGCATTCTGCAGTTAAAGGTATGGCTGTTTCGTCGTGTTGCCTCTTGAGGCCAAGGAACTCCATTTACTGAGGAAGAAAAATTGATTACGTGCTTGTGAATATGGTGAAAAAGCACAAACTCTGAAGATACAAAAGATGTACTTTAAGCGATCTGCTTAATTAGACACTCAGATTAAAAGACAGACTGACCTCTTCACATCTAACATTATCCTGAGGCAATAGAATACTTATCTCCCTAGCAAATCTAAATGTCTACCAATTAGAAAACTGTAACATTTCCAAGAAAATACATGTGATCTTCCCCTCAAATATTATCATCAAAGACAAAAATTAAAAATTAAAACTTACTAGTCATTTTGCTCAGAATTTTACAGCAGTTAATTAATGAGTTTTTCAGTTGGTTTCCAGTTATACTTTGACAATGAAATGATTCAAAACCACAGGTATATTGATAAGTGGGGTTTTAACTTGGCAATCATGGATTCTTAACGTTGGCTTTTGTGTGGATGTGCACCTTTCTGGGGGAGATTTCAATTTTCTTAGAGTCTGTGACTCAAAAAAATATTAAGAATATAGAGCAATCTCAATTTCTCATAACCATTTTCTCCTTGTGCTTTATTTTACTTAACTGGCACAGTTCATATGCTACAATACCTTGGATATAGTGGATAATCAATATTATTATATTTAAAAAATGGCTAAAAAAGGAATGTTACCTGATCCAGTATAGGAAAAATGAATTCAGTTGCAGAAAATGTATCCATTTCAAGTAAAAACCACTGTGTGGTAGGTCATAATTTCCCAGTCATAGTGTCATGTTTAAATCATGTGGTCATGAGATGATCAGAGGGTTTTTAAGGCTGCCTTTTTTTTTTTTTCTGAGATGGAGTCTCACTTTGTCACCCAGGCTGGAGTGCAATGGTGCGATCTCGGGTTACCGCAACCTGTGCCTCCTGGGTTAAAGCGATTCTCCTGCCTCAGTCTCCCGAGTAGCTGGGATTATAGGCGTGCTCCAACACGCCGGGCTAATTTTTGTATTTTAGTAGAAACAGGGTTTCACCATGTTGGCCAGGCTGGTCTCAAACTCCTGACCTCATGATCCACCCATCTCGGCCTCCCAAAGTGCTGGGATTACAGGTGTGAGTCACCATGCCTGGCCAAGGCTACTTTTTTACTGTTCCAAACATTTTCCTACCTTAAACTCTCCAGTGACCCTCCTTCCTTTTTTCCATCTCATCCTTTATTAAGTGTTAGAGGAAATCAGGGAAACAAACCCATATTGGAGTAAGAAGTCTTGGGTTCTGCTATTAGCAAGTTCTAAGGTTTGGGTTAATTAATCTTTGATGCTCATTGTCTCATTTTTTAAAATAAAATAATACACTACATTATCTCTAAAGTCATTTATACTTTAAAATTTCATAATAAAATACATAAGATACCTTGATGCTTGATTCAAATATCAGTAGTGATTTTAATAGAAACAATCATTTCAAGTCCCCAGTTACTACAACAAACACATATTACTATTTTCAAAAGGAAATTAAGTTTCTATTCTGTTGGGGGAACAATGTGGAAAATGAAGAGCTATGAATAACATTTTTATATGCATGTCTGGTTTAGTTATATAGGATTTCTGTCCAAGGTCCTCCCCTCCACTTTTGGAGCACATATAGGCTAAAGAGTGGAAGGAAAGGGAAGAAAAAAAGAAAAATGAATGTAAAAACTAGCATATCCATTCATTTTTAGAGCTCTCTTCTCATGTACTGAATAAATGGATTAAGTTGTCTAATTATTAGGAAAACTCTCCAACTAAAGTAAATAGACCCTATGATAAAAAATGGATTTGTGCCAGGCGTGGTGGCTCATGCCTGTAATCCCAGCACTTTGGGAGGCTGAGGCAGGTGGATCATGAGGTCAGGAGATCAAGACCATCCTGGCTAACACAGTGAAACCCTGTCTCTACTAAAAATACAAAAAATTAGCCTGGCATGGTGGCGGGCACCTGTAGTCCCAGCTACTCAGGAGCTTGAGACAGGAGAATGGCATGTGGGAGGCGGAGCTTGCAGTGAGCCGAGATCGCGCCACTGTACTCCAGCCTGGGCGACAGAGCAAGACTCCATCTCCAAAAACAAAAAAAAGAAAAGAAAAAAAAGAAAAGGATTTGTTAACACTACTCGAAGAAAGAGATGACACAATCACATGGAAAAATGTCCTGTGCTCATGAGTAGGAAGAATAAACATCATTAAAATGGCCATACTGTCAAAGCAATTTACAGATTCAATGCTATTCCTACCAAACTACCAATGACATTTTTCACAGAACTAGAAAAAACTATTTCAAAATTCATATGGAACCAAAAAAGAGCCCAAATAGCCAAGGCAACCCTAAGCCAAAAGAACAAAGCTGGGGGCATCACGTTATCTAACTTCAAACTATGTTACAGGGGTACAGTAACCAAAACAGCATGGTACAAAAATAGACGCATAGACCAATGGAACAGAATACCAAGACTAAAAATAGGGCCGCACACCTACAGCCATCTGATCTTTGACAAAGCTGACAAAAACAAGCAATGGGGAAATTGACTCCCTAGTCAATAAATGGTGCTGGGATAACTGGATAGCCACATGCAAAAGATTAAACCTGGACCTCTTTCTTACACCATATACAAAAATCAACACAAGATGGATTAAAGACTTAAATGTAAAACCCAAAACTATAAAAACCTTTGGAAGACAACTTAGGCAATACCACTCTGGACACAGGAACGGGCAAAGATTTCATGATGAAGATGCCAAAAGGGATGAAAACAAAAGCAAAAATTGACAAATGGGACCTAATTAAATGTAAGATCATCTGCACAGCAAAAGAAACTGTCAAGAAAGTAAAGAGAACCTACAGAAAGGAAGAAAATATTTGCAAACCATGCATCTGACAAGGTCCAATATCCAGTATTCATAAGGAACTTAAAGAAATTTACAAGGAAAAAACAACCCCATTAAAAAGTGGGCAAAGGGCATTGACACTTTTTCAAAAGAAGACACACATATGGCCAACAAGCATGTGAAAAGAAGCTCAGTATCACTGATTATTATTAGAGAAATGCAAATCAAAACCACAATGAGATATCATCTCACACCAGTCAGAATGGCTATCATTAAAACATCAAAAAATAACAGATGCTGGCAAGGCTGTGGAGAAAAGGGAATGCTTATACACTGCTGGTGGGAGTGTAAATTAGCTCAACCATTGTGGAAAGCAGTGTGATAATTCCTAAAAGAACTAAACAGAACTACCATTTAACCCAGCAATCTCATTACTGGATATATACCCAAAGGAACAAAAATCATTCCACCATAAAGACAGATGCAAGTGTATGTTCATTGCCACAGTATTCACAATAGCAAAGACATGGAGTCAACCTCAATGACCATCAATGGCAGACTGGATAAAGAAAATGTGGTACATATACACCATGGAATACTATACAGCCATAAAAAAGAATGAGACCATGTCCTTTGCAGGAACATGGATGGAACTGGAGGCCATTATCCTTAGCAAACTAACACAGGAACAGAAAACCAAACACTGCATGTTCTCACTTGTAAGTGTGAACTAAATGATGAGAACTCACAAACACAAAGTGGAACAGACACTGTGCTTACTTGACGGTGGAGGCTGGGAGGAGCAACAGCATCAGAAAAAATAATTATTGGGGGCTAGGCTTAGTACCTTGGTTAATATGGTTTGGCTCTGTGTTGCCACCCAAATCTCATCTCAAATTGTAATCCCTACATATTGAGGGAGGGACCTGTAATCCACATGTGTTGAGGGAGAGAGAGGTGAATGGATTATGGGGCAGTTCCCCCCATGCTGTTCTCCTGATGGTGAGTTCTCAAGAGATCTGATGGTTTTATAAGCGTCTGGAAGTTCCTCCTTTGCTCTCTCTCTCTCCTGCCTCCTTGTGAAGAAGGCAATTGCTTCCTCTTCTCCCATGATTGTAAGTTTTCTGAGGCCTCCCCAGCCATGTGGTACTGTGAGTCAATTAAACCTCTTTCCTTTATAAATTACCCAGTCTCAGGGAAGTTCTTTATCACAGTGTGAAAATGGACTAATACACTGGGTGACGAAATAATCTGAACAACAAACCCCCATGACATGAGTTTACCTATATAACACACCTTGCACATGTACCACTGAACCTAAAATAGAAGTTAAAAAAAAAAAAAAGGCTTTAAGTTTTTGTTTACAGCTTGGCTTCGATAATGTTTACCCTGATCTATTCGGTTATCAGGGACAGTTTCAACTTTCTGAAGGTGTCTACAAAGAAAGCTACTTGCAGAATGTTACTAGAAGAAGAGCTAAATATCTAATCACACTCAGTTCAGGTAAAAGGAATGAAGGTAGAGAAAAGGAAAAGAGGGGGAGGAATGGTTAGGAATTAAGGTAGGATTAAGGAGCCAAGAGAAGAGCAGACAGTGATGAAGATGAGAAAGGTGCTTCCTTGAAGTTTAATTTCATGACTTGTTATGGTGGTCAGTATATCTAAATTGTATAAAACACTTTTTGAGATGTGAAAAAAAAAATTGAAAATAATCACCACAACAAAAGAAACTAAAGTCATTTTGGTAATAATTTACATGTCAACTATCATATCTTCTTAAAACAACAATAATTAACAGCAAGTTCAATTCCAAACTTATAGGTCCCTCAAATATAAGCTGCTAAATATTTTAGGTGATCTTTTTAGATACCCTGATTTCACAAGGTTAGATTGTTTTAAGTTAACTGAACTATTAATAGTTTACCATGACAAAACTTTTTTGAACTTGAATCTTCTTTTAAACAGTAGGTAGTGAGCTACATATTTATGCAAAAAGACAACAGCATCACACACATAAGGTCCCGTATACTCTGTGGAATGGAAACAAGAGGATAGATCTATACTAGAGGTACAAAGCTTCTGACAAAATTCAGTATTTTGTGTGCAGGAGGGTGCAGTTTTCACTATCTAGCTAGAAAGCAACATGCCTAATCTTCACGCAATTCCTTTCTTAACTCACCATATGATTCCTCTTTAAAAGGATAAATGCCACTGATAATGTTTAAAAAACCTAGTAAAACAAACCCAAAGTATTAAAAAATGACTAACAAAAGCCCCCTGTATAGGCAAAAGTAGCAGTTTAGCACTACAGTTTAAAAAAGAAGAACAGGGTCCAGCGTGGTGGCTCACTCCTGTAATCCCAACACTTTCAGAGGCCGAGGCAGGCAGATCACTTGAGATCAGGAGTTCGAGACCAGCCTGGCCAACATGGTGAAACCCCATCTCTACTAAAAATACAAAAATTAGCTGGGCGTGTTGGTGGGCGCCTGTAATCCCAGCTACTTGGGAAGATGAGGCAGGAAAATTGCTTGAACCCAGGAGGCAGAGGTTGCAGTGAGCTGAGATCATGCCATTGCACTCCAGCCTGGGAGACAAGAGCGAAACTCTGTCTCAAAAATAAATAAATAAATAAATAAAAAAGAAAAAAGAAAAAACGGAACTATCCTACTGAATGTGATCTACAAAAAAAATTTGCCTCAATTTCTACAGAATAATTTCTATGTGCTTCTAAGAGCACACTATGAAAGGACAAGATTGCCCCTCCTTCACATCAATTTCTAAGCTAAAAGCATAATCAAAACAAGCTAGTAATTGTTAATAATAATGGAAGATCTACCATTCAGAAGTTAAAAGCTCCAAAACATTTAGAAAAAGCCAGTAACAGGAATAATAATAATAGCTAAAACAAAAAGAATTTAATACGAGCCAAGAAATACGCTAATCAACACTTACCCCTTAACCTTCCGATCAAGGATGAGGAGTAGAGGGGTCAAATGTCTTGTCCAAGGTCACACTGCTAATTAAGTAGCAGAGTCAGAATGCACAGCCCATTTCTGTTTTATACCAGAAAGGCTATGCTCTTAAGTACTATCGTGTCTCCATCATTTGAGATATAAATGGTATGAATTTATAAAAAGACTTGCTTTCTAAAATTTCTTTTTTCAAACTTCAAGTTCCAATTTATTAGAATTTCACAAATAAGTCTATGTTCACTAACATCTCATTCTTTGTAATCTTAGCCTTTCACAATATAATCTTTTTATAACCATCTGTGCAAGTATAAGTATATCCATGTACACTTGTGCTTTTGGACAAAATTTCTCACCATACCAGCTTCCCAGCATTCAGATTTTGTTTCTTATAAATAAAATGTTATGCTTAAAAAGTACAGATTTTAGACACTGAAATCTTCTAAATCTGTAAATTCAAAAGCAATTTTAAAAGTTTGACTTTTAACTTTTTTCTTCAAAATTTCTCCTTGGAAATAACAAATCAAAAATAAGAAGGCAGTGCTTTGAATCATGTATATATTTATATAAGGTGAGTACATATATAAATAATGATCCTAAATTTTTCTTCAAATTTCTTCCTTGATAGGTTCTGAATCTTGATTTCATTTTTGTTTTCCCCAGTGGTTGATAATGAAATACACATAAAATGATTCTACTTAGTCTCTTTCCTTAATTTTCTAATACTTTGATTATTCTAATAATAAAGGTTTAAACATAGGTAGTATAATTTATTTTCTTCTAAATGCTTTTTGGAAATACCTTGAAAGAAGCTACTGGCTTTTCTAAGTTAGTGTAGTTGGCCTTTATTCTTTTGGTGGGACCATCTCATTGGTTTCTAATGGATGATCAACCAACACTGTAAGATTATGTGATCTATTCTATTATTACTGAGCTCGCCCTATCTTTGTTTGTCTACACTACTGTATAAGAAAGTAGTATTATTTTTTCAATGTTTCTGTTCTTCTATTATTGGGAGAGTGAGAGAAAGATACCTCCATAGCAAAAACTTCATATTCCTCCCTATTGTGAAAGGCTGCTCAGAGAGGCAACAATGAATTGTCAGGCCAGCTGAGGATCACTGTCTTGTAAGTAGCCAGGAGCAGCATCACCAGCAAGCACATAAGCTAGTAGATGACACTCCCTCCACATTTACCTACTGGCAGAGATTTGGGGGAACCCGAATAGTCATAGATCTACAGCATCCTGAGAACCAGGCAGAACAGGTAATGTGGCCCTTCCACAAACAACAAGCCCCTTCTTCAGAAGTCAGAAAACAGCTCATCCTTGTTTTCTGTGACCGCAAGCCTCTTTCCAACCAGGAAGGCTGCTAAACCCAACAAATATCTTGTTACTCAACATGAGACTAAAATTAAATTAGTTTTTTTTGATACAAAAGAAAATGCAATAGCTCAGTTAAATCCATACACCAGTAGTCCTCAAAATTTGTGAACAGTAGAACAAAGGAATCTACAGCCCATGGCTAGGGAAAGAAATCTTAAGTATTACCTACAGTGACATCAGGGGAATCTTACATTGTTTAACTTCCTTGACCACATGCCTCAGTTTCCATACTAAACGGTATGGCAGAGTCCTAACTCTCCAACTCAGATACTTTATCACACAGTATCTGTCTGAAAAACTGATGTGTGGTAAATTTATCTGCGTGATAAACTGCTTTTATTTCAGAGTCCACTGAACAAATAAACTATGTGGAAAAAAAGAAAAAAAAATCTAAAACAGACTGGAATCTGAAAAGTAATATGAAAAATTTCTTATTTATCTACAAAATGTATACTATTGAAAAATACACACACTCAGATGTAAAGGTAGCAACACAATCACTAGTAGTAACTGGAACTTGAGCACTGAAAAACTTTAGAGGAGCCTGAAAATTCAAGAAGTAAACAAAGGCCTGCTGTTAGTCCATCCATGCCTTTACAAGAATTAGAAAAAATCTCCTAACTCCTAAAGTCCCAGCCCTGCCCCAAGGCACAGGGTTCAGTGAATAGAAGAGACACTAGAAATTAGACTCCATCCATCCTCTCAGCTAGGCTCCTCAGCAGTGAATAGCCCATCCAACCATACTTGGAACTCCTCCGTTAAAGCACTTAAGTGTAAAAACTTTAATTTTAGTAGGTATATGACATATATTCTTTCCTTCTTCCCTCCCTCTCACTCCCTGTCTTTCTCATTTCTATTCTTTTTTCTGTGAGCAGGGTAAAGGAAAGGATATACATTTGTCTGTTTCTTGAACATAATCAAAATTGAAAATAATTCTCTCTAACTACTGTGGCATGACACAGTATAAAGGAAGAAGCTGAAAGGAATGCTCTCCATCAGTTATTTGATGAAACTCCCCTTCATATTTATATCAGAGACTGAAACTACATTGAAAAAATATTTTAAATACATATAACATATATAATACTATGAATTATAAATGTAATAATCAGGTATTATAGATTATACATATTACATAAGGAGAAGATACAGAGAGCTAGCATTCTTTTTAAAAACACATTTCTGTTTACCTAGAGATTTTGGTAGCAGATTCTTCACAAATTCTGCATGATCCCCCACGTGCAGTATGCTGTAGACGCTGGTATTCATTAATTCCTCCTGATTGTAACCTAAGTAGCTGGTTACATTCTCTGACACAAATACAATTCTCCCTTCACAGTTCACAACAAAGAAAAATCCATCCAAAGCCTGCAAAATCAAAAGAAAACAATGGTTTGGATATTGAAAGATAAAAGAAAAAATTAAACTATACATTTTTCTATTAAAAAAGAGATCAGAAATATATGTCAAGACCTGGTCTCTGTCCTCAAGGAAACTGTGGTACTGTAGGAGAAAAAGACATAAACATAATAAAATATCAGTGATAAAATGCAGATCAGAGACATACACAAAATAGTCTACAAGCACACAGAAGGATGACTAATTTGGGATCAGGGTGGGGGTCAAAGAAAGGTACAGACCCCTACCTAACATATAAAAGGCATAGTGGAGGAGGAAGAGGATTGAAGGAAGAACATTCCAGTAAGTGGAGAGAGCATAGCACAAAAAGAAAACGAACAAGCAGTTTGGAGCTGCTGGAGTATATGGTACAGCAGAGGTGGACAGGAGCCAAATCACAGAGGCTTCCTATGCACTGAGATGGAGCCAGGGGTCTCCAAAAGGAGACATTTGCATCCTATGGGGCATATAATATCCACAAGGGTGCAGGGGAAAAGTTAGAACCTCTATGTATATTGTAAACTAAAACATAATAAAGAAATTAAGCTTAAGCGTATTAACACTCTGGTGCCTGACTCAGTGCAGACAGTCACATATTACAGAAACCCTGGTATCCTGAGGAAGAGCCAGAATGCAGACTGTGGCACCTTACTTATTTGTAATCTTTTCATTTATTGCAACATGTTGCAGCTTACTTGCTGCAGAATGTATATAAGCAATACAATCAAGATCCTGAAAAAATAGAACATTTAATTTTTTTGTAACAAAATATAAAATGACCATAAAAATCCTTTGGCTCATACAGGGTCTGCTGGTTATCTACGGCAAAATTAAAAGACCTGTCTAACAATGTTGACGGGTTACTCATTTTTCTTTTAAAAAAAGGCCAGGGTACCAAGTTCGCTGTCTAGCAGATACTCGCCAAGAAGTAAACACATTTTTTTTTTTTTCCTTCAGGATTAAGATGAAATTTTAACAATGAATAAAAAGTAAACTGCTTTTTAAAAAGACACTAACGCCATAGAGAGAGCATATGAAAATGGATGTTTGGAAATGTTACCACTGTACAATTTTGTTTCTGAAAATGACAGTGATACTGAAAATGACATGAATAGCTTGTACAATTTATCTTATCAGTTTAAAACCTTAGAGCATTTTATCTGTTGAAAAATGTTCCAATTAGATTCTCAGTGGTGGCCCTTTTTTCTTTTTCTTTTTTTTTTTTGTTTGAGAGAGTGCAGTGGCGCAATCTTGGCTCACTGCAACCTATGCTTCCTGGATTCAAGTGATTCTCCTGCTTCAGCCTCCCATGTAGCTGGGATTACAGGCATGTGCCACCGTGCCCCACTGATTTCTGTATTTTTAGTAGAGATGGGGTTTCATCATGTTGGCCAGGTTGGTTTTAAACTCCTGACCTCAGGTGATCCACCTGCCTTGGCCTCCCAAAGTTCTGGGATTACAGGCATGGGCCTCTGTGCTAGGCCCTTTTTTTTTCTTTAATGTGAAAATGCAACACCTTCTGATGTTTGGAAGAATCTTTTTTTTTTTTTTTTAAAATCAAGGAAACTGGACTGTCAATAAAAACCTTTGCAAAGTTTGTGGGTGGGATTTAAAAATGAGTATCATAATTTAGTAAACACATCCAATGACATAGTTTTCCATTTGCCTCTACCTTATTTTTGTGAGGTGCGTTTTTCAGCTACGATGATTTTTTTTTAATTGAGAAAAACTAATATATATTTATGGTATACATGTTTTCAAATATGTATACATTGTTGAATGGCCAAATCAAGCTAATGAACATAAGCACTCCCTCACATACTTATCATTTTTTGTGGTGAAAACACTTAAAAGCTACTCTCTTTGCAATTTTCAGGTATAAAAGAATTGTTATTAACTACAGTCACCATAATGTACAATAGATCTCTTGAACTTATTTTTCCTAATTGAAAGGTTTTCATCTTTTGACCAACATCCCTCCAATCCACTCACCCTTCACACAGACCCTGGTAACCACCATTCTACTCTCTCTTATGAGTTTGACTTTTTTAGATCCCACATGTAAGTGAGATCATGTGGTATCTGTCTTTCTGTGTCTGGCTTTTAATTAACATGATGTCTTCTAGGTTCATACATGTTGTCACAGATGACAGGATTTCCTTTATAAAGGCTGAATAGTATTCCGCTCTGTGTATATACCACATTTTCTTATTCCATTCATCCATTTTTGAACACTTAGGTTGATGCAAATTAAAACTATGATGAGATATCACTTCATATCTGTTAAGTGTAGGTGAGGATGTGAAGAAAAGAGAACATCTATTACGGGAAATAGTAGGGAGGTTCCTCAAAAACTAAAAATAGAACTACCATATGATCCAGTAATCTCAGCACTGAGTATATATCCAAAGGAAATGAAATCAGTATGTCAAAGAGATGTCTGCACTCCCATGTTCACTGCAGCATTATTCACAATAGCCAATATATGAGAATCAAGCTAAGTGTCTGCCAACAGATGAATGGACAAGATTATTTAAACCAAATATTATATTAAATTTAGTAATACATCTCCATTATCACTTCATCACAAAGAATATAAACAAGATTTAAAGCAAGATTGAAGCACAACCCATTGTTCTCATTTAAAATATTGCTAATATTTTCTTTAGCAAGAACAAAAAGGAATAAAGCTATTTTTATTCTACCTGATTGCTGTGACTTACTTAGTCCATAATGCAAAGGAGACAGGGATGTGATTAATAATCTTTAAAATCTCAATACTAGATAAACTCTTTGTAAAAATATTTTGGGTTTAGATGAGCATGGGAAAGTACCTCATATCTAAATTGGGTTTATAAAACTGCTCAGATTAGCTATAAGTCTCATAGTAGGTGATCAATATTTACGTGCCTTGAAGTTTATATAAAAATAGAAATAATTTAAAAACAGATTTATTTTTCAAAAATAGACCTGAAACTTCTTTTAAAATGTTCTTTGCATCAGTATAAATACAATTTAACGTGCATTTTCTTATAAATATATACTTATAAAAAATAAAAATATAAAAATATAAAAATGAGGTTGATAGTGGAAGATCTGCCAGAATTCCGCCCTCAAGAGACTAGTAACATTTCAGGGAATACTTTTTGAGACTATTCCCACGAATATAGAAGCATCTCTATTTTTTAAAAGTATGTCTGGTTAATACAATCTGTTATTACTTGTTCTTGTTCTACAAGTTTCCCTCATACGTTGTTTATCTAATTAACTAAAAAGTGTGCTCCTGGGAAGGAAACTTCCTATTCCTCCAAGACCTGACAGCTGGTTTTACTGCATACAGAGAAGACAACAAATGTCTATGCACTCAGTAATCAATCTGAGAACTTTTCCAAACTCTGCCCAGGATGTCATCCTTTGAAGAAGACCACCATGTGTCTCATGGAAGGGTTCACATTAGCCAAGGATTCTCATAGGGCCCTGGCTTTAAATGAGACTACCCAAGTGACTGTGACTGGACAAAGTTCTAGGAATAAAAGACACCATCTAAAACTATAACAATCCTAGAAGAATATCTAGGCAATACCATTCAGTACATAGGTATGAGCAAAGATTTCATGATGAAAATGCCAAAAGCAACTGCAACAAAAGCAAAAATTAACAAATAGGATCTAATTAAACTCAAGAGCTTCTGCACAGCAAAAGAAACTATCATCAGAGTGAACAACCTAAAGAATGGGATAAAATTTTTGCAATCTATCCATCTGAGAAAGGTCTAATATCGAGTCTACAAGGAACTTAAACAAATTTACAAGAAAAAAACAAACAACCCCATTAAAAAGCAGGGAAAGGGCATGATCAGACACTTCTCAAAAGAAAACATTCATGTAGCCAACAAACATGAAAAGAAGCTCAACATGACTGATCATTAGAGAGATGCAAATCAAAACCACAGTGAGATACCATTTCATGCTAGTCAGAATGGTGATTATTAAAAAGTCAAAAACCAATAGATGCTGGCAAGGTTGCAGAGAAAAAGGAATGCTTTTAGACTGTTGGTGGGAGTGTAAATTAGTTTAACCATTGTGGAAGGCAGTGTGGCGATTCCTCAAAGATTTAGAGGCAGAAATACCATATGACCCAGTAATCCCATTACTGAGTATATATCCATAGGAACATAAATCATTCTGTTATAAAGATACATGCACATGTATGTTCACCACAGCACTATTCACAATAGCAAAGGCCTAGAATCAACCTAAATGCCCATCAATGATAGAGCGGATAAAGAAAATGTGGTAAATACACACCATGGAATACTATGTAGCCATAAAAAGGAATGAGATCATGGTCCTTTGCAGGGACATGGATGGAGTTGCAAGCTGTTATGCTCAGCAAATTAATGCAGGAACATCAAACCAAATGCTGCATGTTCTCACTTATAAATGGGAGTTGAACAATGAGAACATGTGGACACATGGCGGAGGGAACACACACTGAGGCCTGTTGGGGGCAGGGGTGGCAGGAGGGAGAGTACGAGGAAGAATAGCTAATGGATGCTGGGCTTAATACCTAGGTGATGGGTTGATCTGTGCAGCAAACTACCATGGCACACATTTGGCTATGTAACAAACCTGCACGTCTTGCACATGTACCCTAGAACTTAAACGTTGAAGGAAAAAAAAGTGTGGCACATCCTCGTTCTCTCTCTCACTTTCTCTCTCCTGCCGCCTGGTGAAGAACGTACTTGCTTCTCCTTTACTTTCTGCTGTAATTGTAAATTTCCTGAGGCCTCCCTAGCCATGTGGAACTGGAAGTCAATTAAACCTCTTTCAAGCCAGACACGGTAGCTCATGCCTGTAATTCCAGCACTTTGGGAGGCCAATGCGAGTGGACCATGTGAGGCCAGGAGTTTGAGACCAGACTGGCCAACATGGCAAAACCCCGTTTCTACTAAAAATACAAAAATTAGCTGGGCATGGTGGTACATGCCTGTAGTCCCAGGTACTTGGGAGGCTGAGGCACGAGAATTGCTTAAACCCAGGAGGTGGAGGTTATAGTAATCCAACACTGTGTCACTGCATTCCAGCCTGGGCGACAGAGCGAGACTCTCTCAAAAAACAAAACCAACCAAACAAACAAAAACACTCCCCTTTCCTTTATAAATTACCCAGTCTCACGGGTTTTTTGTTTGTTGTTTGTTTGAGACAGGGTCTTGCTGTCACCTAGGCTGGAGTGCAGTGGCGTGATCTTGGCTCACCGGAACCTCCGCCTCTAGGGTTCAAAAGATTATCCTGCGTCAGCCTCCTGAGTAGCTGGGATTACAGGCATGTGCCACCACGCCAGACTAATTTTTGTATTTTTAGTAGAGACGGGGTTTCACCATGTTGGCCAGGCTGGTCTCGAACTCCTGACCTCAAGTGATCCGCCCGCCATGGTCTCCCAAAGTGCTGGGATTACAGGCGTGAGTCACCGCAGCTGGCCCAATATCAGGTATTCTTTATGACAGTGTGGAAATTGACTAATATACTCTCCCTCTTGGTCAGGGACACTAGCTGTAGGTTTAGTCTCTTTACATAATCCCATATTTCTCAGAGGTTTTGTTCATTCTTTTTTATTCTTTTTTCTTTATTTCTGTCTAAGTTGGCTGAAGAACTGGTCTTTGAGCTCTGAGATTCTTTCCTCAGCTTGGTCGATTCTGTCATTAATATTTCCAGTTACGAAATGTTTCTTGTAGTGAGGTTTTCAGCTCTATCAGATCAGTTTGGTTCTTTCTTAAAACAGCTATTTTATCTTTAATCTCTAATATCATTTTACTGGATTCCTAACATTCCTTGGATTGGGTTTCAACTTTCTCCTGAATCTTAATGATCTTTGTTGCCATCAAGATTCTGAATTCTTAGTCTGTCACGTGAATCATTTCAGGCTGGTTATGAACCACGGCTGGGGAGTTAGTGCAGTGATTTGGATGTAAGAAAACACTCTGGTTTTTTGAGTTTCCAGAGCCCTTACACTGGTTCTTTTGTATCTGATGTTCCTTTAATATTCAAAGGTGCTGTCCTTTCAGTGAAGCTTTTTGCTTTTATATTCTTTGATGCCCTTGAGGGTTTTGCCTGTGGTATAAGTTGGGTTCAGCTGAAAAATATGACATAATTCACAAATTTGTGTGTCATCCTTGTGCAGAGGCTATGATAACCTTCTCGGTATTGTTCTGATTTTAGTATATGTGCTGCCAAAGTGAGCACCACATACAAGTTTTGCTTTCTTTCCAGAATGCTAATGAAAAGGGAGCACAAGGAACTCTCCTCCCCAAGTCATGTCAACAAATTCTGTACTGTCCGTCCCAGATTACGGCAACAAATCTGGGACGGACAGTACAAAATGAACTATCCCAGGTCACGTGAGTAAACTGGATGTTATCACAGCGCTGGTCATTTTTCATTGCTTTTCCAAAACTTGAGGTGACCCCACTGTCACAAGTCTGCTGAGAAGCCCCAAAATACCTCCAACCTCCAAAGTTTGAGTCCACTCTGGGAAAACTGGAAATCTTTAAAAGGCAGCAGGATGTATTGAAACAGAAGCTTGGAAGAGAGATCTGGGCTAAGGATAGACCTTTGTGATTCACAGGTACATATAGTAATCATTTGGGTCTCTTGTTTATTTTTTACTTATTATTTATTTTGAGACGGAGTCTTACTTTGTTGCCCAGGCTGGAGTGCAATGGTGCAATTTCAGCTCACTGCAACCTCCGCCTCCCAGGTTCACGCGATTCTCCTGCCTCAGCCTCCTGAGTAGCTGGGATTACAGGCGCTCACCACCACGCCCGGCTAATTTTTACATTTTTAGTAGAGATGGGATTTTGCCATGTTGGCCAGCCTGATCTCAAACTCCTGACCTCAAGTGATCCACCCGCCTCGGCCTCCCAAAGTGCTGGGATTACAGGCGTGACACACTGCGCCCAGCCTGTTTATTTGTTTTTAACTACAATCATCTTTTCCCCTAGTAAAGGATACTCTGATTTCCTCTGGGAAATTTTCTTTCCCACTACATAAAGTCTTATGGGACACTTAATTAGGCCACTGGGAGACTTCCTCCTTAAATGTGAATCTTAAGGATTACAAAAAGCTAAACATAGCAGGAGTACATTCATTCTAGCAGCAGGGCATTGCCCAGATAGTTCTTTCAAAGAGACTGTTAACAAAGCTTTTGCTTTCTACCCTCAAGGTACCTTGATTTCATCCCGTTTCCAAGCATGGTTCTATGATATCCAAATAGCATTCCAATAAATTCACATTTGCTTAGTCAGAGTTGATTTCTATTGCGTGAAATCAGAGAATTGCAATTGATTTCATACATGTAATTCACATATATGTGTATATGTTATACAGACAAAGATAAACACAGATAAACCTTCCCAGGAAATGTGTACAGAATAAAAAAAGGGAAAGAGCCAAGGCTAGAATCCTGGGGGATACTAACATTTAAGAGGCAATTAAAGAAAGAAATCTGAGAAAAAGGCTGAGGAGTAACCAGAGGGGTAGAGAAAGAACACTGTGAAAGGTGCCATGGAATGTTTAAGGTAGTGGGAATGAGTTGTCAGCAAGTGTCAAAAGCCACAAAGAAATGTACGGAATGGTGGTCGGGTGCAGTGGCTCATGCCTGTAACCCCAGCACTTTGGGAGGCTGAGGCGGGTGGATCACGAGGTCAGGAGATCGAGACCATCCTGGCTAACACGGTGAAACTCCATCTCTACAAAAATACAAAAAAAAAAATTAGGGAATGGTAGCGGGCGCCTGTGGTTCCAGCTACTTGGGAGCCTGAGGCAGAAGAATGGCGTGAACCCGGGAGGCGGAACCTGCAGTGAGCCAAGATCTGCACTCCAGTCTAGGCGACAGAGCAAGACTCCATCTCAAAAAACAAAAAACAAAAAAAAAAACCAAAGAAATGTAGGGAATCGTACAAAGCAAGTTGACGAAGCTAGAATGCATGTGCAAGACATAGTGAGACCTCCCTGACTGAAATAAGAGTTTTCTTATGGACCAAAGGAAACAGGACGGTTACAGTCAAATAATGCAGAACTCTGACCAGCAGGCAGAGGAATTTTAGACAGCAAAGGGAGGAAATGAGCTTTTAAAAAAATGCCTATACTGGACTTAATGAGTACTATGTGTAAAGTACTCTGCTAAGAAATTGTGTCACTTAATTTTTATAGTAATTCCATGATGTAGATATCCAGTGTCTGACACACTCTAGGTATTCAACAAATCTTTGTTGAATAAATAAATTCTAACGTCACCTTCTCTTTAGATGTGCAAAAATTTCTTTCAGGATCTTCATTCTTTACCCGTGCTAATTTTATTTTATATTTTTAAAAACAGAAATAGGTCAGGAGCAGTGGCTCACCCCTGTAATCCCAGCACTTTCGGAGGCTGAGGTGGGCGGATCACGAGGTCAGGAGATCAAGACCATCCTGGCTAACACGGTGAAACACTGTCTCTACTAAAAATACAAAAAAGTTAGCCAGGCATGGTGGTGGGCACCTGTAGTCCCAGCTACTCAGGAGGCTGAGGCAGGAGAATGCCGTGAACCCGGGAGGCAGAGCTTGTAGTGAGCTGAGATCGCACCACTGTACTCCAGCCTGGGTGACAGAGACTCTGTCTCAAAAATAAATAAATAAATAAAATAAAATAAATAAATAAATAAATAAAAGGAGAAATAAACAATTCTGAATGGTGAGAATTTCTCATAGTATGGTAGTGGATATTTGTTCATTTTTTACCTCTCGGGATCTTCTATCTGGGCAAGTCCCTCTTACACTAGTGTTGTCAAACTGAACTTTCTGCAATGATGAAAATATTCTATATTTATATTGTCTAATACAGTAGCTACTGACCACATATGGATACCAAACACTTTAAATATGGCTGGTGAGACTGAAGCATTGAATTTTTAACTTTATTTAATTAAAATTTTTTTTTTTTTAAATAAAGACAGGGTCTTGCTCTGTTGACCATGCTGGAGTGCAGTGGTGCAATCAAGTCTCACTGTAGCCTCAAACTCCTGGGCTCATGCAATCCTCCTGCCTCAGCTTCCCAAGTAGCTGGGACCAAAGGCATGTGTCACCATGACCAGCTACCTTTTTTCATTTTTTTGTACAGATGGGGTTTTACTACACTACCCAACTGGTCTCTAATTCCTGGCTTCAAATGATGTTCCTGCCTTAGCCTCCTAAAGTGTTGGGATTACAGGTGTGAATCACTGTGACTGGCCCTAATTTAAATTTTAATAGCCATATGTTGCTACTGGCTATTATGTTGAACAGTGCATCTCAAGACTGTAACGTGGATTATTCAATGAAAACATCTCTTGGTAGCTTTTCTACCCTTCCTGTTTTAGCTTCCAAGGATGAAACTCCATAAAGTTTAAGTTAACAGGGACAGGGTCAGGGGCGTGGTGGTGGGCGCCTGTAGTCCCAGCTACTTGGGAGGCTGAGGCAGGAGCATGGCATGAACCCAGGAGGCGGAGCTTGCAGTGAGCCGAGATCGCGCCACTGCACTCCAGCCTGGGTGACAGAGCGAGACGCCATCTCAAAAAAAAAAAAAAAAAAGATAGAAAAGACATCAGGTATAACAGGTTGTCAATGAAGGTATTTGTTGTCTGTAAAATTTATAATTCTATTTGATAGTCTTTATTTCACATATCTGTAATTCATAAACAAAAATATTATTAGCTCCTTGAAGTCAAGAACCTAAATACATCTTCATACTGTTTTCTAAATTTCTAATGTGATATGTTCTTTCATATTTGAAAATGCTTGCATAATGACATTTAATTTATATGTAATGTGCTACAGTTTTCCTTTGATTCACAGTGGTTTTCAGAGTAATAATTTCATCAGCTAAAAAAGTTAATTCCTACTTTGTCTTCTTATAATAATTTTGAATGAATGTTTTCCTGTCATTTTTTGATTTCTTTTGACAATAAGAAATTCACATCCATCATACGTACTAGCTCCCCTCACCAGTTACATGTGTATGTACTTGCTCAGAGAGTAGTTTCCATTCTAGTTTCAACAGCCAATGTGTTTCATATATTATAATTCTACAAAATTATGCGCTTGTTTCACGAATAAAAATAATTAAAAGCAAAAGTCTGAAGTAATAAAGTACTTGTATAATGTGGAAGGGAAATAAAGAATTTAGATTCAGAGGGAGAAGTTGCTAATAGGAGAGTTGAAAGTATTTAGCATTTATTATTATTAGTGTCTATTCATTACAGGAATGAAGTATGGGAAGAGGTAAAAGCAAAACGTACATATTTGAGTATCATCTCTATAGAGATAAAAAGTGAAGCAACGAGAATACATGATATTTCTGGGGCTGTAAAAGAAGTGAATTTTAAGACTATTCTTACATTAGCAGTAGGTAGAGGGAATTATGGTTAATACAAAAACAGGAGGAAGTAGGGTAATACCACAAAACATATAAAGGAATTAGAAAATAAAGAGACCTATGCAAGTCTGAGTAGTTAAGAAGATTTCATCAGAGAGGAGAGCCTTTAGGAAAGATAAGGAAAGGATAATTTGTTTTATATATCCTTACATAAATAAATATACATAATTAGGCATAGAGATAGAAAGTGTACATTGTGAGGGATGAGTATATACATACATACATATGTCTTTAAACATTCATGTAGGAGAGAAAGCATTTAAAGTAATGAGGATGCTTGGAAACAAGACATTTATATTAAGAATGCAGGAAGTAAAGATTAGATAGAAAATGCAGGGGTGAAAATTACATAGTAATTACAAAGTCATTCAAATTTAAAAGTCCTTCACATTACAAAGTTTGACAGTTAAAATAGTAATTCTCTTAGAATGTTTATAAAAATAATTTAAATATTTTTATTCAGAAAACTGCAGAAAATCATGTACTGCAATAAACTGTGGGATCTTTCACTCAAAAGTAAAATTCTATGGTATACATATAGATAACACTAGCTAGCCAAGTAAATTTAATATTAATATTTTATTTTCCCAGTTAGGCCTGACCACCACAGAAATAAAAGGCAAAGCCATACACAATAAGCTTCAAGTTTTCCATCTCACTGCTCAGAATGCCTTCATGAAAATTTCTTATGTTCATTATTCACTTTTGATTCTGAAACAGTAAAAACTGTCAAATGGTTATCATGATAAAATTGTAAGAAGTTCTTTGTTTTATAATTTATTAACTGGATATAAGGCATTAAAAAAAAAAAAAAAAGAAAAAACCAAATTGGCTACAACAAAGATTTTAATCATTTTCTAAGTCAATGACGACACCTACCTCCAAAAGAAGAGGTCCCAAGGATTCCTTTTCTATCACTCCTTGACTACTTGATGAGATGTCTGATTTCTGTACATCGTCATCAGTTGTTGATTTCTCTATAATAAAGAAAATTTAAAAAATCACATATCTGAAAAGAGCTCATTTTCATAAAGTCAAGTTTATGAAGACACAGATTCACCAACTGTCAAATTCAAATAACATTTAGTCAGTATCTAGGCACTTTCACACTAATCTTAATTATACTTATTTTATGGATTATAAAATGGGACATCACAAAGGTTAAGTAATGTGCCTGAAAACGTAACTAATACATGGTAGCATGAAGATTTGAATACTACATCCAGGGTTTCAACAATGAGAATATGGTATTATATTATTGAGCATAAAAATTCATGTTTTCACTTTAAAACAGGAAGTATTTTGGGTTGGGTGCAGTGCCCCAAGCCTGTAATCTCAGTGCTTTGGGAGGCAGAGGTGGGAGGACTGCTTGAGGCCAGGAGTTTGAGAACAGCCTGGGCAACAAAGCGAGACCCTTATCTTTACAAAAAATTTTAAAACTTAGCTAGGTGTGGTGGTGCATGCTTGTAATCTTACCTACTCCGGAGGGTGAGGTAGGAGGATTGCTTGAGCCCAAGTGTTTGAGGCAGCAGTGCGCTATAATTGTGCCACTGCACTCCAGCCTGGGTGTCAGGATGAGACCATGTCTCAAAAAAAAGGAGGATTTCAAGTATTCCAAAAAATACAGAAAATTATACAGCACATATTAATATAGCCACCATTCGGTTTTCACAGATGTTAACATCATTTGCTCCATATTTTTCCTTTTTAAATAAATACATGTTGCAAATACAGTGAAAGGCCTGCCCTCCCTCCTCTGTGCCTTTTTTCAGAAGCAACCGTTATTCTGAGATTGCCATAATCATTCTAAGCATGTTTTTATACTTTCACTCCATATGTATGATTTCATAAAAATATATTATTGTTTTATATATATAAACATACATATAAACAATATATTATTGTTTCATGTTTTAAAGTTTACATAAATGTGTAGTTATATATACCATTAGTCCTCCCCATCCATGGATTCTACTGACCATAGATCAAAAATATTTGAGAAAAAATTGTGTCTCTGCTGAACACATATTTTTTTTCATCTTTTCATCATTATTCCTTAAACAATACAGTACAACTATTTACATAGCCTTTACATTGTCGTAGGTATCATAATAGGTAATCTAGAGATTATTTAAAAGTACACAGGCTAGGCGAGGTGGCTCACGTCTGTAATCCCAGCACTTTGGGAGGCTAAGGCAGGCAGATCTTTTGAGATCAGGAGTTGGAGACCAGCCTGGCCAACATGGTGAAATCCTCCCTCTAACAAAAATATAAAAATTAGCTGGGTGTGGTGGCACATGTCGGTAATCTCAGCTACTCAGGAGGCTGAAGTACAATAATTGCTTGGACCTAGGAGGCAGAGGTTGCAGTGAGCTGAGATCCCGCAACTGCACTCCAGCCTGGGCGACAAAGTGAAAGCTTGTCTCAAAAAAAAAAAAAAAAAAAAGTACATGGGAGGATCAATTATATGCAAAAATTATTACATTTTATCTTATTTTTAAATTTTGTTTGTTTTATTTTAAGAGACAGGGATTTTGCTATGTTGCCCAGGCTAGCCCTAAACTCCTAAGCTCAAGCAATCCTCTAGCCTCAGACTTCCAGGTAGCTGGGATTACAGACATGCCCCATTGCCCCTGGCTAGTACACCATTTTATATCAGGGACTTGAGCATACTCAGATTTTAGTATCAGTGGGAAGTCATGAAAGCAATCCCCCACACATACCAAGGGACAACTGTACAAACTTTTTCAACTTACTTTTTCCACTCAGTATTATGTTTGAGATTTAACCACATTGATACATGTAGGTCTGATTCATTCATTTTAACTGCTGTTAAGAGTATTACATTATATAAATAATCCATAGTAGATTTCTATTCCCCTACTGGTAGGTCTTTTGATAACTACAGTCCTATAATAAACTATTTTTGATATTTCCTCTTTTGTACATGTGTCAGTTTTTTCAGGATAAATACTAGAAGTGAAATTGCAGGATCATAAGATCTGTATAACTTATATTACTAGGTATTGACAAACTGCTCTCCAAAGAGGTTGTAACATTGGTTTGGCTCTTCTGCATCCTTGCTGAAAACAATATTATAGTTTTTAATTTTTGCAAACCTATGGTATGTTATCTCACGTCATACTTATAATAACAGCTTTCTTGAGCTATAATTTACACAACATGCAATTAACTCATTTAAGGCACACAATTCAATGACTTTTAGTATATTCACAGAGTTGTGCAACTACCATCACAATTTTAGAATATTCTCATCACCTCCCAAAAAACTCCATTCCCATTACCAGTCACTCCCCATTTTTCCAATACCCCTAAGCCTGAGCTATCTACCAATTTATTTTTTGTCTTAATGAATTTGCCTTCTTTGGACATTTCCTATAAATGGAATCATACAACATGTGGTCATATGTGACTGGGCTGCTTCTTTCGCTTAGCATGTTTTCAGAGTTCAACCATGTTGAATTATTTATCAGTACTTTATTCCTTTTTATTGCCTAATGATAGTCCTTCATAGGGGTATATGTCCTTTTATAGGACATATGGGTAGTTTCTACTTTCACCCATATGATGGACATATGGGTAGTTTCTACTTTTTAGCAATTTGTGATAATGTTGTTGTGAACGTTCATGTACAAATTTTTGTATGGACATGTGTTCATTTGTCTTGGGGATACACCTAGAAGTGGAATTATTGGGTCATATGATAGCTAACTCTATGTTCAGCCCTAAACTCTTTTCCAGTTGAGAAACTGTTGGACTGTTTTCCAATGTGGCTCTATCATTTTTCCATTCTCATTAGAAGTATGTGAGGCTTTCAATTTCTCACCCACACTTGTTACTACCATTTTTTGTTTTTTTCCTAAGACACTCCTCACTCTGTTGCCCAGGATGGAGTGCAGTGGCACAATCATAGCTCACTGCAACCTCAAACTCCTGGGCTCAAGCAATCCTCCCACCTCGGCCTCCCAAATAGTTGGGACTACAGGGATGCACCACGGTGCCTGGGTAATTATTAATTTTTTTGTAGAGACAGGGTCTCGCTGTGTTGCCCAGACTGGTCTCAAACTCCTGGGCTCAAGCGATCTTCTCACTTTGGCCTCCCAAAGTGCCGGGATTACAGGCGTGAGCCACAGCACCCAGCCTTATCTGTCTTTTTGATTACAGCCATCTGAGTGTGAAATGGTATGTGACTGTGATTCTAGTTTGCATTTCCCTAATGGCTAATGATATTGGGCATCTTTTTCATGTGCTTGTTGGCCATTTGTACATTTTCTTCGGAGAAATGTCTATTCAGGGTCTTTGTTTATTTTTAAATTATGTTATCTTTTTATTATTATGGTGCAGGAGTTTCTCATTTTAAGATACATTTCCTTCATCATTTCATGTGTTTTATTACATGAGGGTAAGAAAGGCTTTTGTTTGTAAACAAGTTCTAAAAAACATAAACTATGAAGTTCAAGCAGATTAAATAATTTTGTGTGAAGTTCAAAACATCTAACATTTTAGGGAAAGCCTAAGGTAGGAACGGCTACGTGACTAGTTTCTGGTCTAAGGGAACGTGAACATTAGTGACATGCAATTTCTGGGTCTTATCTGTAATGGAAAAGAAGCATGCCTTCTTGTTTTTTTCTTTCTCCTTCTTGTTAGCTGGGACATGGACAAGGGGGCCATGTCTAACCACATGGATAATGGCAATACCCTAGGAATGGCAGAGCAAAACAGATGGAAGGAGTCAATCCCTGACACCTTCCTAGACCATCTTTTTAAAACCATTGTATTTTGGGTGTGTTGTTATACTAGCCTAGCCTATATCCTAATACGCTTCATACTTCTTAGTAACATGCTAATTTGCTACAACCTGATTTTGTCCACGTTAGACAGAATCTATTGACATGCTATCATGAAAGGTAAAGAATTTAAGTTATTTACACCAACCTGCTACACAAAGTACCCCTCCTCTCTTACTTTCAGTATAGTTTTAACAATTTTTTGAGTAACCAATATTTAATATATATGTTACTATGGTCATATAAACATACTTTATAAGGGAGCCAAGGTGTGTGTTATAATTTACACTTCTTTTCTTATATTTAGTGTTTCAGATGTTATGTATAGTTTAATTCAACCCTAAGCTCCCCTCCAAAGCTGAAAAATTCACCTCGATTCAGTCAGTTAGCAGATACTCTTATGCGTTCCTTTTTTCCTATGGAAATGTTCCCTAGAGTCCTCTATCCACCTGCTGCAACTAGGACTGGCTATTTTCTAGGTTGCTGCGCAACTGTAATCCTGGGTCTCCTTTTACCTTTCTTTGTGTTAAGATTCCATGGTTTCCCTGGGTTAAGATCCTATGCCCTTCTTTCTAGCATTACTATCTTGGATTGGATAGAGATTTCTGAAACAGGTATAACTGGAGGTAATACCTTTGAGACTCTGAAAGTCTGAACATGTCTATTTGGCACTCATAACTTCAACTGGATGAACACAGAATTCTGGGTCTAGAATTTTAGTTTTCAATGTTGTTATTTAGAAATCTGAACCTATTCTGAAAGCAATCTAGTATGTGTGAGACCTGTTTTTTCTTCTCTCTTGTTTTTCTCCCTGGTGTTCTGAAATGTTACTAAATTGTGCATTGGTACAAGTTACTTTATCTTTCTTTTTCAACAACTGTGCTGGGCACTACATGAGGGCTTTCAATCTGGAAACTAATATTCTTCTAGTTCTGAGAACATTATTTTTGCATTATTTCTCTTATCATTTCTTCCCTTCTATTTGTTCTATTCTTTTTTTTCTGGGATTAATCATATGTTAGACTTCCTGCACTAATCCTATAAGTTTCTTATTTTTTCTCTCATTTTCCATTGCTTATTATTTAAGAGATTTCTTCAATTCTCATGCCTTCATCCATTCATTCAACAAACATGCATTGAAAGCCTACTATGTACCCAAGTGCTGTTCTAGGTACTGAGGATATAGTCGTGAACAAACAAAAATCCTTGCCCTCATGGAACTCTAGTGGGGGCAGGCAAATAATATATAAAATATGTCATATGTCAGATGTAAACAGTACTGTGGGGAAAATAAAGAAGGTGTAAAAAGATGCATAGATTTTGTTTTCTAGTTTTTAAAATATTTCAAATAGTTTAGTTAGGAACAACTTTACTCAGAAGACATATTTGAGCAAAGACATGAAAAGGGTGAATAAAGCATGTGGATATCTAGAGACAGACCATTCCAGACAGAGGGAACAGCAAGCGTAAATAGCGGGGGCAGGGTGTGCCTGCAACTGGTCAGGGCACAGAGTGTGGGGAGGCAAAGAGTAGAAACAGGTAAAATTTTTATCAGCTATCCTGTTTTTAAGTTCCAAAAGCTATTTCTTCTTTTGAATATTTCATTTTATAGGACTTATTCTCATTTTTTGATGAAATATCTTCCCTCATGTCTCCGAGGGACTGGTATCTTTTTAAGTTTTCTTCAGCTCCCTGCATTGTTTCGGCTTCCTCTGAGTTTCCTTTTTTCTGTTTATTTGCTTGGTTTGCTCTCTTTTATATTACAGGCTTTCCTCCAATATCTGGCTTTTTGTTCACATTAAACAGAACATGCAGTTATGTGAGGAGTGGGGGCAAGATAAGGAATGAATTTTTTCATTTGAGGATCATCCCCACATGACTTCACCTTCCGACTGCTCAGTTTACCCAGAGGAATCCTGCCACCCCCAATTTAGGAAGCAGAAGCCAGGCTGTTAGTGTTAGCCAGGCGTCTTGCCAGTGCTCCCCTCTGCAGTTTTACAGTATGGTTTCTCCCGTTGCTAAATCAGTTGTCACTAGACTATCCATTTTCCAGTTTCTAAAATCTTAAAATTATAAAACTTTAATGTTAATAATCTGAAGTTCTTTGGGGTCAGTCCTTCTGTTTATTATTTGTGTTGTTACTCTAGATTATTTCCTCATACGTTAAGTAACTTTGCAGTGTAAAATCACCCTCAGAAGCACTTGTTCTGTGGCACTCCCATGGGGCCAGTTTGTGGGATTGTTTCTTCAAAGTGCTTTGCCTTTCTTTCTGGTAGGCAACCAAGGAGGTTTGATGGTATGGGGTTCCTAGTAAATACAGGTAGTAAAAATATGAACCTTAAAAATACACCAGCTGGGCCAACATGGTGAAACCCCGTCTCTACTAAAAATACAAAAATTAGCTGGGCATAGGGGCACGCACTTGTAATCCCAGCTGCTCGGGAGGCTGGGGCAGGAGAACTGCTTGAACCCGGGAGGCAGAGGTTGCAGTGAGCCAAGATCACACCACTGCTCTCCAGCCTGGGTGACAGAGTGAGGCTCCATCTCAAAATAAATAAAAATAAATAAAATTAAATTAAAAAAAATAAAATAAAATAAAAATTTTTTAAAAATCAGGGTTTTTTGAGAGAAGAGCCCAAGTAGAGACAAACTTCCTCATAAAGCTGGAGAGATTTTTCCCTTCATGGAGTTACTGTCCTAAAGAACTCTATGCCAGGGCCTCAGGTCCAACTCCACAACTTGTGTCTTCTGACTCAATCTCTTATGATACTGAGTCCCATAATCTAAAGCAACCAGCTTTTGAGTTAACTTAATAAGACACTTTGTTATAACAAGAAGATTCTCAGGTTCTCTTTCTAAAATAAACAGCATTTTAACAAAGACATTTATTTATATATAATGTTCAATGTAATTTCTTAATAAAAAAGTAGGCTGGGCACGGTGGTGCACGCCTGTAATCCCAGCACTTTGGGAGGCCGAGGCGGGTGGATCACGAGGTCAGGAGATCGAGACTATCCTGGCCAACACAGTGAAACCCCATCTCTACTAAAAAAATACAAAAAAATTAGCCAGGTGTAGTGGCGGGCGCCTGCAGTCCCAGCTACTTGGGAAGCTTAGGTAGGAAAATAGCGTGAACCTGGCAGGCAGAGGTTGCAGTGAGCTGAGATCGTGCCACCGCACTCCAGCCCGAGTGACAGAGTGGGACTCTGTCTCAAAAAAAAAAAAAATAATAAAATAATAATAATAATAATAATAATAAAGCAAAATGACATATTATAAATTTCTTAATAACAAAGCACACGGCCATGGGGTTTTTTTTGTTTGTTTTTTACCTTGTTCCATTCTCTTCATTAGCTGTATCTGATCGACTGTTTTCTTCAAAATCTTGCATTTGTCTGGTTTTACACTCAAGCTGTCAATGTCACTAATGTTGGCAGACAGTAACTCAGCTAGTTCTTCTAAATATTTATTTTCTTGCTCCCTGCGCCTCTTTTCAGTGCTGTCACACAAAGAAAATCCAGTTAGTGTACATTTGTATCACCATATTTCCTTCTCTGATCAAGTATCTATGCTTACACATTTAGTGAGATCTTTATTTTTGTTGAAAATACAAAACCAGATTTAGAAAGTGATATAAATTCACATCTAAAAAATGGACACTACCAAATACCAAAGTTTAGAAAATAATTCTGGCTAAAATATATAAAGTAAATTGACTGCTATAACAGATATATCTCCCCAATCATATATACACCTTGAATATTTTCAAATAACTAACAATTACTAGATATTAAAAGCAAACATACAATAAATACACTAGTTGCATTTGGAACTACTTTATATTATGAATAACTCCTTGAAATAGAAAAATCTCAATTTTCAAATAACTGGTATAAATTAAGCAGGGAAAACGATACTAGAATTCAAAAGTTACAGTTAGAAATCCGGTAACTCTGATAAACTTTTAATTCTTATGATTAAACTATTAGTTGATCCTCATCAAAAAAGTATCCATTCAAAAGCAAAATAATAAGGATAATAACAGAGATGAAGGTACAGTGAACAATGTATTCTGTATACAGCTGTGTCCTAAAAAGACAGAAAAAAAACTATTTGTAAGTTCCTATAAATGCAATAAACAAAGTCAAACAATTTATCTTAAAGCAAAATAATGAGAACAAGGAATAACAGCGCATACAGGTAGCACCTTTTTAAAAAAGTATACCAAATGCACTCAATGACCATGATTCGGTTTTGCCTTTCAGTCTTTAGCCCTGGTTTATTTAGCCAAGTCATCAGGTAACTTGTTTTGTAACACATATAAAGACAGTTAAGTATGACTTTGAAATTTTGTTATTATCAAACTAATATAATAGGAGAACTGGTCACAAGTAGCTCTTTGTTTTATAAGCAGCAATCAAAATCATTTGGCTAGATAGAAAAGTAATAGAAAAAAGAGGAGAGAAGAGGGGAAGATCGGTTGCTATAAAGCTCATAACTGGCAACAATTAAGATACCATTTACTTTTCTTTTCTTTTTTTTTTTTGAGACGGAATCTCACTCTGTCGCCAGGCTGCAGTGCAGTCTCGGCTCACTGCAACCTCTGCCTCCCGGGTTCAAGCAATTCTTCTGCCTTAGCCTCCTGTGTAGCTGGGACTACAGGCACATGCCACCACGCCTAGCTAATTTTTGTGTTTTAGTAGAGCCAGGGTTTCACCATGTTGGCCAGGATGGTCTCGATCTTTTGACCTCATGATCCGCCTATCTCAGCCTCCCAAAGTGTTGGGATTACAGGTGTGAGCTACCAAGCCCAGCCCCATTTACCTTTCTTAACAATATTAAAGACTATAAAAACAACAGCACAAAATAATATAGTAAGTTGAAAAGAATCAACTAATCAAATGTATTTACCTACACAAAACAAAATATTACAAATGCCAAAACAAAACCAAATTTTAAAACTGCAACCGTCACATTTCTGTCTTTCATCTTTTAAGTCTTTCACTATTGAGGAATTTTCCCAATTGTAGTTATTAAAATTGTATCTTATAACTCCCATAACAAGAAAATGGAGCAAGATATTTTGACAAATTACACACCAAGGCATGAATAAAATGAGTAACATACATTTTGATACATACAAGGTTTTAGAGAACCTCAGCTCTGCAACCTGACAGTGTTTGAAGACATCTACTTTTACCTTAGAGAAACTAATTGATATAAGGTATATTTAGTAAATTCAGTCTAAAGTTATGATCTATTTAAATCCACGGATCTAAATTTCAACATTTAGAGTAAACTGGACTCTCTTGGTGGAACTCTCAAATATGTTTTTGATGGTAAGTTTTGTGTAAAACCAAAGAACTTGAAGACAGTATACAGAAAAAGAAAAAAGTGATAGAACAGGCAGGACACGCAGACAGAGAGGGGACAGAGAAAGCAAGAAGCTAAAAGTAATGAACTGGCAAGGTGTCTATAAAATGACTAGAGATTGAGACTACAAAAACTCACCATGAAATGAAGTAACCAATAAGCAAGGAGATAAAATGAGAGCAGATATGTTCAAAGCCAAAAGTGGAGATGGCAAAAAAAAAAGTCTACCTTAATGGAAAAGAAGTCTTCCTTTATTACTCTGGGTCAACTATATTTCTCTCTTTACGAATCCTTTTTATTACCATTTATATTGCAGACCTCCTAGTTAATGCTATTCTGAGTTAATATCTCATGTGTGTACCGTTTTTCCTTCAACAAACTAGCTAACTCAACAAATACTCCTATACTTATTATATGCCAGATAATCATGTACTGTGTCTGGAGGATCCAAAAATAAATTAGATGAAGCTCCCAATTAGTTGGAAAACAAAGAAAACAGGCCATTACAATACTATGCAGCAAGACTAGAATACTACAGAAGTACACCTAGACCTAGAGAACAAGATGCATGAACTTAGTGGTAGGGAGAGGCTGGCTTCCTGAAAGAAAAAACCAGCTTTTTCAAAGGTATAAAGTAAGAGTGAAAATACCAAGTTAAAGAATCTATAAGTAGTTCAGTATAGCTAAACTATAGATAAGAAACAAAAGGGCAAAAGATGTGGTCCAGATCAGATCACAGGGATCTTGCACGCCATGATAAAAAGCATGGTATACTACTTAAAAGCACAGGTTCAGCTGGGTACAGCAGCTCACACCTGTAATTCCAGAACTTTGGGAGACAGAGGCAGGAGGAATGCTTGAGGCTAGGAGATCAAGACCAGCCTGGGTAACACAACAAGACCCTGTCTCAAAAAAAATAAATAAATAAAAATTAGCCAGGCATGCTGGTATGCGCTAATCAGGAGGCTGAGGCAGGAGGATTGCTTAAGCCCAGGAGTTGGAGGCTGCAGTGAGCTATGATTGTGCTGCTCCACTCCAGCCTGGGCAATAGAATGAGATCCTGTGCCTTAACAACAACAACAAAAAATGCACAGGCCCAAACTTCCTGTCATTTACTAGCCACTCAACCCCGAGCAAGTCACTTAGTGGAAAGTTAACTTTTCTAAGCTTCGATTTTCTTATCTGTAAAACTAGGATAATGACATTACTTCCCAGAGTTTTGTATAAAAAAGAGAATACATGTAAAATGCTTGGCAGAGTTCCTGGCATATACTTTTGGCTCAGTAAATGTTATCTATTATCATCGTTTTGATTATGATTATTTATTTTCAGGGACACGGGGAGCCCAGAAATTTAAAAAGCAGAATGAGTGCCATGACCAGATTTGTAAGCTCCCTAAAGACAGAAACGTCTCACATTTCACTTGTATCCTTAAAATATCATGCAAATGGTGCTGGCTGAAGAGCGGGCACTTAATGTGTACTTGAGTTGAATTGGAAATGCTCAACAAGCACAAACACAGCTACCTATAATTTTGAGATTAAAGTTTTAATCCTCATTCTCCTAGAAGAATGAATGAATGGAGAAGAGGTAACAGGAGGGAGATACGAGATATCTCACCCCACCAGACAATTGCTGAGAAACTCTCCTGTTCAAGGATCTGTACACAATGCTGGCAATACCCTGATGTCTAACAGATGCTCTTTATGATTAATGAATTCACTTCTGTTTGGGGAGACAGAAACATTACAAGGTGATATTCATACATAAACTCAGTTTCAATATTATAAATTTTTAGTTTACCATATCAAATACATCGTTTTGTTAAAACTGAAGCACATATTTGAGTTACAAACCTCAAAGAGATGGTACTTTCAAATATTTTTAAAGCAAATGTGAAGATAATTATCTTTAAGATATCTAAAGAAGAGAAGATACGAAACTTTTATATTTGTAATGATGTTATATACACAAAAACATCAGAGCATCTACAGATAAACCATTAGAACACGTAAGAAGATTCAGCACAATGGATGGATTTGAAGAATAACCAAGAAGAACAACTTGTTCCATCACATATCAAGGCAACTACAAAAAAGCTCAGACAAGATCCCTATATATACAGGAACTTGATTTATAATAAAGATAACAGAACAAAAACAGTCAAGGGTAGTGTATAACTGGGAAAAACAATAAATAAAATTAGGTCCCTACATTACACCATGCACAAAAATAAATTTCAGATTAATTAAAACCTTAAACGTGTATTAGAAGAAAACATTACAAAAATATATTTAAAACCTTAGAGTAGAAGAAAATTATTAAACAAGACCCTAAAAAGCTCGACACATGAAAACCTATGGCTCTGTATGTCAAGAGACACCATAAATAATGTTAACCAACAGGTTGGGAGAAGATACTTGCATCAATTATAAGCAAGAAAAGGTTAGTAACCAGAAAATTTAAAATAAGTCTTAGAAATAAAAAAGAAAAGAACAAACAACCCAGCAGGAACATGGGCAAAAGATACAACCAACCAAGAAATTCACAAAGGAGGAAAATATAAATGAGTAAAAGACCAAAAAAAGATGATCAGTTTATCTAATTATCATGGAAATGCCCCTAAAACTATAACCCCACACCCATTAGATTGGCAAAGTACTAAAATGAGAAGAGAACAGTGTTAGTAAGAATGTGGGAAAAAAGGAATTCTCAATGCCTGTTATTTGAAAAACAATGTGGTACTTACCTAGTGAACATAAAAATTTATACAGATATTAAAGAAACTCTTTTTTTTTTTGAGCCGGAGTTTTGCTCGTTGCCCAGGCCGGAGCGCAGTAGCACTGTATCGGCTTACTGCAACCTCCACCTCCCATGTTCAAGCAATTCTCCTGCCTCAGCCTTCTGAATAGCTGGGATTACAGGTGCCTGCCACCATACTTGGCTAATTTTTTTTTTTTTTTTAGTAGAGATGGGTTTTTACCATGTTGGCCAGGCTGGTCTCAAACTCCTGACCTCAGGTGATCCACCTTCCTTGGCCTTCCAAAGTGCTGAGATTACAGGAGTGAACCACTGTGCCTGACCAAAGAAACTCTTATGTACAAAATAGAAGATACGTGTGAGGATGTTTGCTGCAGGGCTGGCTGTAACATCAAAAATTTATAACAGGGCTGTTTATCTCTAGGGAATACATTTGTAGAAAAATAATATTTTTCAAACGTGGTATATTCATGTAATGTAATACTAATCAAAAGTTAATAGGACTGAATATATCTATGCATATTTAAACCTCAAAATCCATGTTGAAAAAGTACACTATAGAAAATACATGGCCGGGCGTGGTGGCTCAAGCCTGTAATCCCAGCACTTTGGGAGGCCGAGACGGGCAGATCATGAGGTCAGGAGATCAAGATCATCCTGGCTAACATGGTGAAACCCCGTCTCTACTAAAAAAAATACAAAAAACTAGCCGGGCGTGATGGCGGGCGCCTGTAGTCCCTGCTACTCGGGAGGCTGAGGCGGGAGAATGGCGTAAACCCGGGAGGTGGAGCTTGCAGTGAGCCGAGATTGCGCCACTGCACTCCAGCCTGGGCGATCGAGCGAGACGCCATCTCAAAAAAAAAAAAAAGAAAATATATACAGTATCATATAAATTATGTAAATTTTATGTTCTATATTGCTCAGATACCTGTGTGTGTATATATATAAAATACACACATGATTATTAAAAATAGATTAAAATACTGCAGACAAATCAATATTGTATTACTTTTAAAGAGGATTATGCAAATATAAAATATTAACAAAATAATAATGTGAATATTATCAATTACATTGTGTTGGATATAGTTTCTTAGTCTATATTCTTTTACATATTTAAAAAATTTCCCCAAACAAAAAATTAAATGTAAAAGATAGTTACTTATTCTTAACTTTTCCTTTAACGACTGACTTTATATACAGATAAAAACAAGAGCATTAATTTTTGACAACACACTTCTAGATCGTACCTTGATCTCAACATTCCTCCCAGCATCTGGACACTTACTTGTGATTATGAATACTCAGGTTATTGTCTCTCTCTGACAGCTCTCCGAGCTGAGTAAGATAAATGGTCACTTTTCTTTCTCAAGCCTGGAGCCTTGGCATTCTCCTGTTAAAATCCTCCCTTTTTTCCTCCCATGAGAAAGCAGCATGTAACCCAAGGACAGAAGAGTCTTCTGTAGCTTTATTCTCTAGATCAGTGATTATCAACTGGAGGTGATTTTGCTTTCCCTGGCCCCAGGGGACATTTGGCAATGTTTGGAGATATTTTTGGTTGTCACAACTAAGATGCTATTGACATTTAGTGTGTAGAAGCAGGGATAATGCTAAACACCCTACAAAATACAGGACAGCTCCCCTACAACAAAAAATTTTCTGATGCAAAATGTCAATAGTGTGGAGTTCGAAAAACTTTCCTCTAAATCCTAGAAGATGAGTAGAATAAAATTTCCACTCAACGTAGGAAGCTACTCTCAGGTAGGAAGTTAGCTGCTCTTTTAATCTAATATTAAATGAGCAGCTAGGGAATGTATTTGCATAAAAACATCTTTTTCAAATGTGGTATATTCATGTAATGCAATACTAATCAAAAGTTAACAGGACTGAATATAACTATGCATATTTAAATCTATCTGGCATTTGAGGTTTCTTCTCTATCTGGCATTTGTGAGGGTCTCCTTAGCATTAGGTTTCTTTTAGCCTGTTTAAGGTGGTCATATTTCTTATAACCAAATATTTAACTACACAATAATCATTTTTTTAAAGTCTGATATTTCTTAGTTCCATTAATGCCATAATGTTCTAAGACAGCAATTAAAGGTATATAATAGATTTATTTATTCATTTGACAAATCTTTACTGTGTTCTTACTAAGCCACACACTGTGTTAGGAACTAAAGATACAATGATGAGCAAGAACAGAGAAGGTCCTTTACCAAGTGACAGCTTAGAGTCTAGCAGGGAAGCCAGAAATTCATGAAATAATCACACTAGTAAAAATCTGCAATTATGGATCATGGCTATAAAAACATCTGAGACAGTTACAAGAAAGAAGGAACTTGATCTAACAGTTATGGAAGGAAGAGAAGGCTCTCTTTAAGGATGTAATGACTAAGCTGACATCTCAAGGATGAGTAGGTGTTAACTAAAGGAAATCAAGAGGAAGCAAGCTGGATTGAGGGAGAAGCATGTGCAAAGATCCTGGGGGAAGGAAGACAACATGGTGAGTATGAAAGACTCAAAGAAAGTCACTGAACTTGGAGTAGATTAAACAAAAGCTCTGAAGTGGCAGTGAAAGTAATAAAGCAGCTCTGCCAAAAATAGACTAAGAGGAGTGTTCCTACCTTGATGCCAGTGTGTCACATGGCGATCCTTTCCTCTTATGTGAGTCTGGGTTAGCAGGGTCGGATGAACTGTCCCCGAGGCCACTCATGTTGAAAAACTTCACACCTAAACAGGAAGGACAACAGTAAGAAATCTACCCTTATGACCTTTCCAACCAAATAAAGGTAGGGAAGCTCCCCTCTGTTAGAAAATTTCTAAAAACTGTGCTATCTCAATGAATAGATAATTACAGCCATCATAAAAATATCAGGATCTATATAAAAGTACAGAGGTCATCAGACAGTGTTTCTATGCTTTCTTTTCCACATCTGTAAAATAAAATTAATAATCCTTTGTGAAATTGTTACAACCAATTAGGATGAAAACGTGGTTAGAATAATTAAACAGATACTGAGACTTTTTTTTCCAAAGAGAAAAAAATCATTTTCATGTGTAAATGTAAAAGCCGAATGTTGAACTGGAGTCAGATAAATTATTCTTTGCATTTATTATTTAGAACCTGCTTTCAACATAATTTAAAATAACATTCACTCATAAGGTTTGGGATTTTATATTGATAGGAAGATAAATAATATATATATATAATTAAGTTAAAGCGATAAACTAGATTTAGATTTTGAATTGTACTTTACGCTTTGAGTTCTATACTCCTAACCTTTTGTTTATGTAGTCAGGCAACAAAGATCAAATGTTTAGTCTATGTTAGGATCTTGGTATAGATCCCAGAGAACACAAAGTCATTCCCCCTAGCATGCCAGCCAGGTCTCTCACATGTTGCACCAGTTAGTGACTGCACTTAAAGATCCCTGCTGATCTGTCCCTCATCAACCATTATTCTCCACATAATCCCTAATGAAACTCAAAGTCCTATCCTTGGTCTTAAAATCATCACTACCTTTTGGATTTTATTAGTGCCAAACAACACACTTCACCATTCTCTTTTACTCCATCTACCCTTACAAAAGGAAAGAAAACCCTCATTAAATGGGAGAACCTTTAGCTTTTCCTTAAATTCTAAATTATTAAACTACAGCACTGTATGTTAGCAGCCATACTGAGAAACTTTATTATAAAGAATGTTGAGAGTCTCTCACATGGCTTTAATTGGTATTTCTGAGTAAACCCTTTCCTCTAGTCTTAAAACTGACTCTGCTTCTAGCCCTTTTCTGAAGACCAGTAACTGTCATATTTTTTGGTGTACAAATAATCCCTAAAATTTTAATCATGAACTTATTATTTCATGCAACCAAAAAGGCACATTTTCAATTTCTCCATATTAGATGTGCTATTTATTAAAATTTCCAACTCTTAGGATCACAATTTTACAATTTTTTATTCTTCTTTCTCTTTTACTCATTTCTAATGGGCATTCAAATCCTGCTAATTTTTCCTTAACAAGGTTGTCTCCTCCTTCTTCATTCCCAGATATGGTTATAATCCTCATGTGGAACCAAATACCTAATTGTAGATTAATGCAAGATCCTTTAATCTCCCTTCTCAATTCTAGTCATTCTCACTTCTAATCTGTCCTATAAACAGCAGCAAAAGCATCCCTGCTTAAATGTCATTTTCAAGGTCTCATTTCCCTGATAAGGAATCAACTAGATTTGCCTACTGCAACATGGTAGTAAAAAGGATGGGCTTCTGTGCTGGGAAGAAACAAGGAGAAAAGGAAACTCTTATACATTTTTAGTGGGAATGCAAATTAGTGTAGCCACTTGGAAAAGAGCATGGAGGTTCTTCAAAAAACTAAAAGTAGAACTACTATATATCTGATACAGCAATCCTACAAATATGCGTATGTCCAAAGGAAATGAAATCAGTATGTTGAAGAGATATGTGCACTCCAATATTTATGTGGCAGTATTCACAATAAGCCAAGATATGAAATCAACCTAAGTGTCCATCAGCAGATATACGGATAAAGAAAATGTGGTATATATACACAATGAAATACCATACAGCCACAAAAAAAAAAATCAAATCTTTTCATTCACGGCAACATGGACAAACTTGGAGGGCATTATGCTAGGTGAAATAAGCCAGCCACAGGACAAATACTGCATATTCTCACTCACGTGTAAACTAAAGAAGTTAACCTCATAGAAGTAGACAGCAGAATAGGTTACTAGAGGCTGGGAAGGATGTGGGGAGGAGAGGATAGCCAGAGGTTGTTTAATAGATCCAAAAGTACAGCTAAATATGAGGATTTAGTTCTAGTGTTCCATAGCATTGTAGGTAACTATAATTAATAACAATTTATTTTCAAATAGCAAAATGAGTAGATTTTGAATGTTCCCAATACGAAGAAATGAAAAATGATTGACATGAACATGCTAATTACCTTGATTTGATCACACACATTGTACACACGTATCAAAGTATCACACTGTACCCCATAAATACATTCAATTATTATGCATCAGTTAAAAATAATAAAAAAAGCAAAAACAAAACAAAACAAAACAAAACCAGCATAAGCTTTGGGGCCAGAAAAACCTTGTTTAAGTCCTGGATTAAACACTACCTGCCTGTCCTTGGGCAAAGTCTATCTATAAACCTATTTCCTTCTCATATATTTCCTGTCTCAGTTGCTACACTGCAGTCATTCTAGCCTTTTCTCTCATATCCTGCATGCAAGCAAACACTAAGGTTTGCCAGTTTTTACTTCTTTTTTTTTTTTTTGAGACTGAGTCTCTCTCTGTCGCCCAGGCTGGAGTGCAATGGCCCGATCTCAGCTCACTGCAAGTTCTGCCTCCCAGGTTCACGCCATTCTCCTGCCCCAGCCTGCCAAGTGGCTGGGACTACAGGTGCCCGCCACCATGCCTGGCTAATTTTTAGTAGAGACAGGGTTTCATCATGTTAGCCAGGATGGTCTCGATTTCCTGACCTAGTGATCCACCCGCCTTGGCCTCCCAAAGTGCTGGGATTACAGGTGTGAGCCACCGCGCCCAGCCTTTACTTCTTAAATATTTCCAAAATCTATCCTTTCTTCATATTTTCCTTTACCAAAATTTCAATCCAGGTTCTCATTTAACTCTTTTGCTGGACTACTAAAATAGTTTCCCAAATAGCTTCTCCCTGTTTCTTGTCTTGTCCTCCTTAAGTTTATCCTCTGTAGACCCACCAGAGTAGTCTACCAAGTATATGTCTAATCATGTCAATCTCTTACTTAAAAACCTTCACTAAATCCTCAATGCCCATAGGACAACATCCAACCTCCTAAACATAATATACAAAGTTTGCATCAGCTCTCACCTATTGTGTGAGTCTATTATAGGATCTGGTGAATGAGTTACTAAATGATGGTCCAATCAAGTGTTCATAGATTACATATGCTGTGTATTATGTATTATATATTACTATATAATCTATATATAAATAAATTATGTTATATATATATCATCTGTATATACAAGTATATAGATTATATATGTTAACTTTAGTTTCAAGCTCAAGAAAAGACTTCGAAAATAAAATCCTTGGTAATAATATCTCATGTTCTCAGCAAAGGTAAATATTAGACAAAAAGGTAAATGTTAGCCAAAAAACTTTAAATTGATCTCAATGTGGGAGCAGACCAACTTAAATTAGCCGCAAATATTTACTGAGCTCTTACCATATGCCAACCTCTGTTCTAGGTACTAGAATAATAGGTAGTGAATAAATTCACTAGGTAGTGAATAAAATTTACAAAATAACTGTCCTCACTGAGTTTCATTCTATTATGAGGGAGACAACAACACATGAAATTAAAAAGTAAATTATACAGTATATTAGAAAGTGATAAGAGCTATGGAGAAAAATAAAGCAAAAACAGAGGCTTAGGTATGTGGAAGTGGAAGGGAAGCAAGTAAGGTAGTTAGGAAAGGATTCACTGAAAAAGTGAGAGATATGAGCAAAGGTAAGAAAGGGGTAAGGGAGAGAGTCAAGAGAATGATAAATGGAGGAAGGGTGCTTCCAGCAAGGGGAGGTAGACGGACCTTAAAGCAAGAGCATAACTCCTTTTTGAGAAACATGAAAGAGGTGAGCATGGCTAGAACCGGGGGATGGGGGAGTAAGTGATGAGGTCAGAGAGATAATGGGAGGCTATACCATGTAAGGTCTTAAAAGTCATTGTAAGGACTAAGTTCCAGTGACTGAGGCAGTTACTGGAGGATTAACAACAGAAAGATGACAGGATTTGACTTTTATTCTAAGATGTCCTCTATGAAGAGTAAGTACAATCTTTCTCATCTTAGTAATCTGGTATCTGAATGTCCACTTGTTAACTGGATGTTTTCATTTGGATATCCCATTGTCACCTCAAATTAAACATGTATAAAAATGATATACTTTTAAATTTCAGATTTCTGTTAATGATAAATGAGATGAACTGCATTACAGATTAATGTCTTAAAAAACAATTTATCAAACCTTCTATGGGGGCGACTGGAGAGGAAGGAACACACAATAAGGAAAATATAGAAGCCTAGTTAGCCTTTGCAAATTTTACAATTTAAGGTGAACAACCCCAATGCAAGGCAAATATACCAGACTTGGCAACAACTACCACAAAACAAAGTCAGAAGACCAACATGGTTTTGCTACCATCCATTCTAAAACTCAAACACAAAATAAAAATAACTGGCTCATTGTATTACTGGAACTAACAAAATATACATCTTGTTTCCCTGTAGAGATTCACAGAAGCATAAATAAGATTAACCAAAGATCACAGAAGTAAAGAAGTCATTTAATTTCATATAAATTAAATGCATTTTAAAATTTAGTAATCTAAAAATGAAATAATGCAATAAATTTGTAATAATGAAGCATCAATTCTAAACTTTTCTACAAAAGTAGAAACGAAAGAAGAAAATGCTAAACAAGGAAGTTGAAAGACGTGACTTTAGAATTTGCCCAATTCAAAAGAAAAGAGTTAGCTGATGCTTACTTCATGTTCAGGTACCATTTTTTGTTTCCTTAGCTGCACATCTTTTCAGCCTCCAATGAAATTAGGTTATGTCCATCTAAGAATTTATCTATCTGAAATTCCACTTGTTCTCAAAATAATCCCGGGCCTATGTTTTTTATTATAATGTGCTATAAGTTACAATTCTTTTGTGTCCCTTTCAGGATTGTGAACTCAAAGCCAGTTACTACATCTTTTTATAGTATATATATATCCAATATCTAACATAATACCTAAAGGATAGAGAAACTAAATAAATAGGTGATGAATTAAAAACAATTAACCTATCTTACTAATACAACATTTAAGATTTCTAAAACAAAGATATTTAAGTTTGTATGGTTAAATATTTTCTGAAATATTTTTTAAAATCTTTGAAGTTATTTCTTATAATTGAAAAACATGAACTTTCTTGAAATCCTTATTGTCTTACTTTCAATGGGGAAAAAAACAGCAAACTGCCTTCTTGGTCTAGAAATTAGGGAATATTTCTTCTAATTTTGAAAAAGTAAAGATCTACTATTTTGTAAAAAAAAAAAAAAAAAAACCTGTGATATTTCACAGTACTACAGACCCAAGCCACGCTGCAGTTATATGATCTGAATAATACAATCTCACATATTGAATAATTTTGAGTAATAAATATATCTGGATCTAAAGCAAGATTCCCATACGGTGCTACCCTTAGACTACTAGCTGGAGATTCACAACTGCTATATCTGAGATTCTGGGGCTAGGGAGAACAAACAACAAACAACTCAACAGCAGCCAGACAGGCTGGCCTACTGAAATAAGAGCCAAAAGCTGAAGAGCTATGAGACAGTCACCCACAATTTGCTGATAGTATGATTCTGGTATTAACTGCTTCCTGTTTACAAAACACAATAAACAGGGCAATGTAAAACTTCTGATGAGGAAAAACTATTTTGTTGTATTTACGTGGAATGGCTTTATATTTGGCAGTTAGGGTACTTAAATAAGGATCATTAAGAAAATAAATGCTGGTTTCAGGAAACCAATTTACATATTGCTGTTTAAAAAGAGGTAAGGTTTCTAAGTAAAAGTACCCTTGTTGATTTAAAAAGAGTTGCTAAATTATACTCAATCTTATGCAATCTTTAGAGAGTAGTTTTAGGAACTAGAAACTACATCTATCTCTGTTCAAACGTACCAGACTAAACCAAACAGGTGAAGGCTAAAGAAATAGAACAGTGCCTTATAATTCAGTTGAATTTAAATTTCTACACAAGAAATCTGTCATTCATTTCCTGGATTTAGCTGAGAACTGCATAATTTTAAAAAGTCCCTGCCAATTAGTTAATAAACATTTCTAATAATATATTTTAAAATGTTTAACAGGCAGTTAGCACAAAGAAGCATTTATATATAGTGAGAAGGATACTTTGAGAGCTAAATATCTCCAAGTTAATAGTTGTATGAAGGGCATCTCACAGGAAAAACATGATAAATAAAGATCTAAACTAGGTAATTTCCATAAAAAATGTTTCTCAAACTGGAGTCCTAAGACATATAAGGGTCTTTGAAATAAGTTTTCATTTTAGCTTTTCATTTCAATGACAACCAAAATCTTTCTCATGTGTTAAGGAAGGATAGGGACTTTAGGATTTTCACTGCCTTTTTAATAACTGAATAATATTCTATTGTTTGGAGATGCCATATTTTGTTTATCCATTCACCAGTGGATGGATATTTAGGTAGTTTTCATTTTTGAATATTATGAATAATGTTGCTGTGAACATTTATGTACAAGTTTTTATGTGGCCATATTTTAAATTCTTGAGTATTTAACTAGGAGTGGAACTGTTGGGTTATACAGTAACTCTTTAACTTTTTGAGGAATTGTGAAAACCAGTTTTCCATAGTAACTACACCATTTGAAATTCCCACCAGTAATGTACAAGGGTTCCAATCTTCCACAGCCTCGCCACATACAGTTATTTCCTGCCTTTAAAAAAATTACAGCCATCCTAGAGGGTGTGAAATGGTATCTCATTATGGTTTTGATTTCTATTTCCCTAATCGCTAATGACACGAAGCATCTTTTCTTGCACTCTTTGGCCATTTGTATGTCTTATTTGGAGACGTGTCTATTCAGTTCCTTTGCCTAGTTTTTAAAAACTAAATTTTACTGTGTATATTTAAGATATACAACATGATGTCATGAGATGTGGATACGTAGTAAAATGGTTATTATATATTATAATGGTTATTATATATTTATTATTGTAAATGAACAAATCAAACGAACATATCCATCATCTCCTATAGTTACCCATTTTTTCCCACTATGACAATGGTTTATTCTCTATCTCTGTATATTTGACTTTGTTTTTAAAGATGCCTCATGTAAATGAGATTATATAATATTCTTCTTTCTGTGTCTGACTTATTTCACTTAGCAAAATGTCCTCCAGGCTCACCTACGTTGTGGCTAATGGCAGGATCTCCTCCTTTTTAATGGCTGAATAATATTTCATTGTATATATATATGCTACAACTTCTTTATCTATTTGTCCAGTGACTAACTCCTAAGTTGTTTCCATGTCTCAGCTCTTGTGAATAATGCTGCAGTGAACATGGAAGTGCAGACAGCTTTATGAGCTGATTTCATCTCTTTTGGGTATACACCCAGAAAAGGTATTGCTGGGTCATATGTTAATTTCCTTAGGAGTATCTTTACTGTTTTTCATAATGGCTGCTCCATTCTAAGTTCCCACCGAAAGTGTACATTTTCTCAACACCTTTGCCAACACTTGTTATCTTTTGTCTTTTTGATACAGGTTGAACATCCCAAATCTAAAAATCCCAAACCTAAAATGCTCCAAAATCCAAAAACTTTTGAATGCCAACATAACACTCAAAGGAAATGCTCATTGGAGCATTTTGCATTTCAGATTTTGGATGCTCAACTGGTAAGCATAATGCAAATATTCTAAAATCCATAAAAATCCAAAATATGAAACAATCTTGGTCCCCCAAATATTTTTGATAAGCGATACTCAACTTGTAACAGCTATCCTAATAGCTGATAGATGTGAGGTGATACAGCAGCTTTTACTTGCATTTCCTTGATCATTTTATGATGTTGAGCACCTTTCATATACCTGTTGGCCATTTTTATGTCGTCCTTGAAGAAATATCTTTTCGGGTCCTTTGCCTGATCTTTATTTGGGTTATATGTTTTCTTGCTATTGAGTTGTAGGATTTGGGGTTGGGTTTAACTTGTCTTTTTATTGAGTCGTAAGAGTGCTTTACATTTGGGATATTAGACCCCTATCAGATACATGACTTAAAGATTATTTTCTCCAATTCTGTGGTTTCTCTTTTCATTTTCTTTATAGTATTCTTTAATGAACAAAAGTTTTTAGTTTTAATAAAGTCCAACTTACCTACTTTTTCTTCTTAAATAGGTCCAATGTCTGGTCCCTTTAGGGACAGATACTACTGATTGTTATTTTTCCCGTATATGGGCCATGCATTTTTGTTTCTTCGCAGGCCTCCTAATTTTTGTTGAATGCTAGATATTTTGAAGCTAATGAATGGGTAGTGATTTCCTGAAATCCCTGGAAACAAAAATTCTCTCAAAATCTACAACGCCAGGGGTCCAAATTGAGATGGTAGTTATCCTTGGCCCAGAGAAGAGACCCTGCTCCCCTAAATTTCTACCATAAATCACCTGCCAACGTCTTAACTATTATGGCCAAGAATAAAAAGCAAAATCAAATAAATGAATTCAAAGCAATCAATGAATTCTTAAAAATCAAAACACCATTTAATCTTACTTCATTGATTCTATAAAATACTAGATTTTTCTTAAAGTGCTTTTGTAAAAGAGAATCTTGTGCAGTCTTTTAAATTTATTATGCTAATAATAAAGACATTATCAAGGATTTGGTAATGTAACCTCTAAATGTATCTTAAAGTTTGAAACAATATATTTAATACGTTTGCATTTACCACTAAAAACTTATTCCACAGATAAAGAGACAATGCTCTTTTTATAAATACTCTTTGCATTAATTTTTTCTAAATACAAAGAGTAAGTTTGAAAAAAGTTTATTTTGTTTTCTATTAACAAATACATAAAAAAAGGAAAACCAAATTCGTTTTAAAATCCAGTATTTTCTTCATATTGGCTTCATTTAAAATTTAATTTTAAGATGAATAAACATTTGCCTTATTAAAATATTCCTAGTATACTCATGACTGAGGAAAAATAGCATTGTAACACATATTTGTGGCAGCTATCTTATTAGAACAAATTAGCAAAATAACTCAACATTTCCTTTATGAAACTATGAGTCCAGTTATCTTAGCATGACATAGAGTTATGCAAGTATACTGCACATGTCTTCCAAAATCCACTTTAATTTGTGTTGGTATTTTTTGAGGAAAAATCAGTCTTCCTAACTATAGCTATCTTTAGCTGGTATAAACAAGAATATAAGTACTTAATATTTACTTGCAGGTGTACAGAAGAGTTTTATAAGAGTTTAGCAGAAGCAGCCTTAAAAAAGAAAATGATGATTATTTTGCTTTGTCATTTGCACAGACAAAACTGAGTGATAAAAATTTCGTGTTGCTGGGTGCAGTAACATGTGCCTATAATCCCAACTACTCAGGAGGCTGAAGTGGGAGAATTGTTTGAGCCAGGAATTCAAGTGTGGTCTTGGCTACACATACAGACTATGTCTCTTAAAAAATAATAATAATAAATTTAAAAATTTAAAAAAATTTTTAACGTCTGTCTCTTTTTACCAACCTCTTTCAGAGATTCAGATAATAGTGGGCAGAAAAATAGCCAGAAGCCAGAATCAAAAGAGAATGAAGATCTGCATTAGATACAGATAATCCACAAATGATTATCCAAAACCAAATAACCACATTTATACATAAAATTACTCCAATATCTAAAATAAAGAATTCAGCCCCAGATCAGAAGCTGTTGAATTTTGATCAACTATTTTAGAAACTCATTTCAGAATACAGTATAAATATATATATCTACACCAATAAAAGAAAAACAAATACACTAAAATTTGTTCTTTAATGGTATATGGTAGAAGAAGTACCAAAGTCATAGAGCCAAATGGCTCAAAATAATTTACCAAAACAATGGAATTATATTTTAAGGGTGGTATAAAATGATCAAGTCAGGCAAAACTCCAGTTAACTTCAGGGTCACCCTCCCAACCTGAAAGGGAAAGGGCACAGATAAAATTACAATATGAGGGCCGGGTGTGGTGGCTCACGCCTGTAATCCCAGCGCTTTGGGAGGCTGAGGAGGGTGGATCATGAGGTCAGGAATTCGAGATCAGCCTGGCCAACATGGTGAAACCCCATCTCTACTAAAAATACAAAAATTAGCCAGGTGTGGTGGTGGATGCCTGTAATCCCAGCTACTAGGGAGGCTGAGGGAGAGAATTGCTTGAATCCAGGAGGCGGAGGATGCAGTGAGCTCAGACTGCATCACTGCACTCCAGCCTGGACGACAGAGTAAGATTTCGTCTCCAAAAAAAAAATAATAATAATCACAATATGAGCCAATCTTCATTGACCACATTTATAGAAAAGATACGCATTTTGTAAAGTCCAGCTTAAAACCTAAGTCATCTTACTTGATTCATTTATATTTGGCATTATTTTATTGATATCCATTGAAAAATGAAAAAAAAAAAATCCCAAGCATTTCATGTAAATGGCTGGTTAAATAGCATCAATATCCTCTTAATGCTAACACTAAATGTGGCTAGCTATATTCCTTCTGCTGCAATGACCAGCTAAAAAGACTAACTTGGAACAAGTGAAACTCAAATTCCATTTTCCAGGGTTCTCAATAGCAAAATAATTATGAAAACAGAATAGTAACAATAAAAATAATGCTCATACATTTTAAACTGGAGATGCAGACTTTTAAATTTTTAGAATAAGGACCCCTGCAATTGTCACCCAGTAAAGTACTTCTCAAATATTTAGACTATAGGCCATATTTAGTGGTATAAGCATGCTTATCCTTCCAGTTGCTACTTTCACATTATAAAGTCCATAGTAACAAATGATTTGAGAGAAACAAAATAAAAAGTTTGTAAGTTAAAATATAAGCCCATTAATATTCATCTAACTAAAGGATGTGACAATATTTTATATATATTGAACATGTACTATATGTTTTATATGCATTAATTCACTTATTCCTCACAACTGCCCTATGAAGTATATATTATTTCCATTTTGACAGTTTTATCATACTAATAAACTATGCTCTGATGATGATGATGATGATAATGAATACTAACACTTTAATAAGATTTACTATATGCCAATCACTGTTCTAAGCACCTAACCTATGTTAATTAATTCCCTCATAAACCTTACTAACTCATTTACTCATGAACATCAGGTAGGTAATATTATAATCCATTTTAGTGATGAGAAAACTGAGGCATGGACAAGTTACTTAATCTGCCCAACCACTTAAATGGCAGAGGAAGAAACACGTCTTAGGTAATCTGGTTCCAGAATTTGTATACACTTTAAGTTGTATCACTAACCTATAGTCACATAACTAATAAATAGAAAAGTCATCAATATGGCCCCAATCTTTTGGCTTGGCCTCCACATCAAAACGTTTCCCTAATATACCCAGTAAGAGACTTACAGAAAAGGTGACATTAAAATATACCACATCTAAAAGCTAGGTAGTATATAAGGTACTCAAATACATAAGCAAAGAATCTTTTCTATTCTTAGTCCAAACATCACATGAAAATAAAGTTATTCATATAGCTAATCGTGACTTACCTTCTATGGTACGCTATAATATAAAACCAATTATTTATTATAAGATGTCAAGGACTTTAAAATAAAATGCAGTGTTCCATCAAAATCAAAAGTTCTGCTTTTGCAAACACTAATTTTTGTTCCAAAGTTTATAAATCTTGGATTCTAAAATTTTATATATATATATGTGTGTGTGTGTGTGTAATTCCTTTCAGTATTATCTAAATTATCTTAGTGATTCTACTTTCTAGAATTTTCCTTGTTCCAATAGACTGTATCCTGAAAACTCTTTGTAGGCTTTGTTATTTAAGATAATCTTCTCAGTAAAAAAAAAAGAAAAAAGAAAAATCCATGAATCTCCATCTCATATCACAGTCTTTTAAGGAAAGAAATAGGTGGAAACAGACAATCCTGAAATGATGACCACTGTACAAAATAGCTGGCCTGTACTCTTCTCCAACGTTATTATCATGGAAGGTCCTATTATGAAAAACAAATAAAAGCTAATAAACTATTCCAGGTTAAAGGAAACCAAACAAATGTGACAACTATGCAATTTATGATTGTGAATCAGACCAACTATAAAATTTTAATATGAACTATATATTAGATAACAGCAATGTTTCTTGAATTGATTATTATATTGTGGTTAAGTAGGAAATATTTTAGAGTGAAGGATCATGATTGTCTACAATTTTTTCTCAAATGGTTCATCATCATCACTGTAATGGTAAAGGGGGAAGGGGAAAAGGAAAAGGAAATACAGAGAGAGATAAAGCAAATTCCATAAAATGTTTGTAATGGTGAAACTGGGCAATGGGCATGCAGATGTTCAGTCTAGCAATTTTGTAACTATTTGGTACATGTGCAATTGTTTTTAATGTTAAGAAGAAATTGAAAAGATTAAAAATGTCATAATGAGGAAAATATGACTTTAGAGTCACTCCGTGAACAGTGAGGAAAGACAGACACCAAGCTAATGTTCAGTCACTGCATTATTCTATCAATTTTCTCTCCCTTTCTCTTTCATAAAGTCGAGGTACTAACGTTCCTTTCCTGAAAACTCTTAAAGACATGGCTCTCCTACTTAATTAAAATTTCTCTTTATGATAATACATCCTACTCCGCAAAACTTTCTTTTTTAATCAGAATACTTAATTCATTTATCGCTTCTTAGGGAGAAACAACAGTCTGATTGGAAACAACAGAAAACATAAATTAATACAGGTTGAACATCCCAAGTCCAAAATCCGATACACTCCACAATCTGAAGCTTTTTGAGCACCAATATGATACTCAAAGGAAATGCTCACGGGAGCATGTAGGATTTCAGATTTCGGATGCTCAGCTGATAAGTATACCGCAAATATTTTAAAATCCAAAATATGGAACATTTCTAGCGACAAGCATTTCAGATATGGGGCACTCAACGTGTAAATACAAATGTATCATCAGTTAATAAAAGCCAGAAACCGAGAGTTGTGTTTGCTCTAGAAACTGATGAAAAAAAAAATTTTTTTTTTTTGAGAGGAGTCTTGTTCTGTCACCCAGGCTGGAGTGCAGTGACTTGATCTTGGCTCACCGCAAGCTCTGCCTCCCAGGTTCACACCATTCTCCAGCCTCAGCCTCCCAAGTAGCTGGGACTACAGGTGCCTGCCACCACACCGGGGTTTTTTTGGGTATTTTTAGTGGAGACAGGGTTTCACCATGTTAGCCAGGATGGTCTCAATCTCCTGACCTCATGATCCACCCGTCTCAGCATCCCTTGAAGTGGTGGCATTACAGGTGTGAGCCACGGCGCCTAGCCAAAACTGATGAAATTTTAAAGAGGCAGAGATAGTAAGATTAGATGAATACCTTCTTAAATAATTTTGTACCTCTAGTCCTTGCTTTAAAGCTCTCTGCCAACTTCCAAACTCACTGTTAATTCCAAACACAGGCATTGTTGGCCAACTAAATTTTACTGCCTTTAACTTCAGTGATCTATAAAACCCCACGCTCTAGGTTGACAGGTATCACTTTCCATGGTGACAACTGTCTCCTCCTTTAAAAGTGAATGGGCGTGCAGCTGGGGCACATGGATGAAGAGGATTTCTGGGGTGGTGGTATTGTTCTACTTCTTAATCCAGGCAATGTTTACACAAATATGTTCAGTACATAATAAAAAGTTATATGCTTATAATTTTTTATTTTTATCTATGTATAATTCAATTAAAAGTCTATTAATTAACACATTTTCTCCTGGAAGTTTTCCCTTACTGATTTATCAGTTTCTGATCACTCTTCAACTCTTTTATCTACTGTCTTGGCTTGGTGCATGTTTATTTTTCTACTGCTCCCATTAGCATGTTCATGGATATACAGGTTCTATTCAGCTAGCTCACAAACTCTAAAACAGTAACAATGTAAAAATGCCCATATGGACACTATATATACATAAATTACAAAGGTATATATTATATGGGTATACCTACATACTATACAGGTATACTTATAATTATATAGGTATATATTATGTAATTTTATGCATATATGTATAAAATTAACTGGATATATGTTAGAAATATACGAAGCAAATCTGGAGATGGTTTACTACAGTTTTTCTGCTGCCATTTTCAATTCAGTAAGGACTTTGAGGGTCTCATCATAAGTGATTTCAACATACACTAAAATAGCTCATAAAGTGTACCCTAGAATTTTCCTATCATTTTCATTTAGGAATGTCAGCACCTGTTTTACACTAACCTTGAAGCATCCCAGATCAAACACATATTTCCATAAAAGATAACAGTCAACAGGTAATCATTTTCCTTCCATACTTTTGCAGAGACAAAGCTCTTTAAAAATAGAACTACAATTCCTACCTGGGAGACTTCTTTGTTCATAATGAATCCTCAAAACAGATATGGTCAAATCTCGTGTTCCAGAGGGTAGCTTCCCGGGAATGGGATAATGATGTTTTCCAGAGATGGCTCTAGTCTCTTCACTCTCACCTCATTTAAGGCCAATTATATAAACAACTAGAATAAAAAGACAAAAATAAAAGCAGAAGGGATGTTAGATTGCCATTTTATTCTCCAATTAATAATAAAGGTCAGATATGCTAGAAAAAGAAAAAAATGCAACTTTCAGAGTGAAATGGAAAAATATTTCCAAAAGACAATGGATAAAGATCTCATTTTACAGCTTAAGTCCTTTCTGGTGATTAAGTACTCCTGTTTGAGAATGATGCTTAGGTAAAACATAATTGCATTCTACCCTTAAACTTCTGAAAGACTCATTTATATGTCTTTTAAAAGTTGTTTTGGGCTACATTTGTGTATTTATCCTTTTTCCTACTTACAAATTCTGATTTTTTCATATTTTCAGTTATCACATAATTCTTTAGTTATGTAACACTCCTATAATATTTTATCTTCAAATTTCTAATTGAAAAAGTTTACAAACATTTTATATTTGTAATACTTCAAAAAGATGGTAGTTGACGTCTGGTTCTAGTAATGATGAACTACCTTATATCGAACTAATTTGCCCACGGATAACAGTTATAAATTCTGGACAAAACATAAAAAACAACTGTTTGAAGAAATTGGAAAGTGACCAAAGCGGACAGAAATTGTAGGGGTTCTGATCATTGAAAGAAAGGAATTATGTTGAGTGAGATACACACTTATGAGACTCTCCTGGAAGGGAACTCTTCCCAGCACTCCCACTTAAGCTCAGAGAGACTAGGTTTAAATGAGAAAACCACAGTCTTATTGGCTTGAGGCATTAAAGAATGTAAATCAGAGCTAAAAGGAAGCTGGAAATTGAGTAGACTAGATTACAGATCTTACTTGAATTTTGCCAGTTTTTGCATGCACTCATTTTTTGTATGTCTTTTTTACAATTCTATGACATTTTAGCACATGTACAGATTCATGTAACTATACCACAATGAGATTCACTGCTCCATCACCACAGGTGAATTGTTTCATGCTGTTTATAATCACATCCCCCTTCCCCTTTCCTTAACTCTTGACAACTGCAATCTGTTCCCTATTTCTATAATTTTTGTCACTTTGAGAATACTATATAAATTGAATCACATAGCATGGAATCTTTTCAAGTTGGCTTTTCTAAATTTATTTTATTTATTTATTTTTATTATACTTTAAGTTCTAGGGTACATGTTCACACAGCATAATGCCCTTGAGATCCAACCAGTTTGGTGCATGTATCAATAGTTCATTCCTTTTTATTGCTCCATGGTACAGTGGTGCCAGTTTTTTTCACTATTTGTCCTGTAAAGTGCATTTGGGTTGTGTTTAGTTTTTGGCTATTATAAATAAAGCTGCTATGAATATTTGTGTACAGGCTTTTGTAAAAACATTCGTTTTCATTTCAATGCCTGGGACTGTAATTGCTGAGTTGTATAGTTAAGTGTATGTTTACTAGCCAGTAATTTAGTTGTCTACTAAAAGATAAATCAATACTCTTCAAAAAGAGTTAACAATCCACAATGTCATCCACAACATCCAGTATGCAATAAAAAATTACTAAACATGCAAAGAAGCTAGAAAATGCAACTCCAGATCAGGAGAAAAGGTGGTCAACAGCAGCATACCACAAGTTGATTTAGGTGTTGGAAATACCTAACAAAGATGTGAATGTAGCTATTATAAATATGTTTAAAGATTTTAAATATATAAGTATATTTTATTTATATATAATGGGTAAACACACGAGAAATACTGGCAGCAAATGGAAACTGAGAAAGAAATAAATGGAAGTTCAAGAGCTAGATCATTCAATAGCAAATTTCAAGATTCACTGGCCAGACTTAACAACAGTAGATTTGTGACAGCAGAAAAACAAGTCAGTGAACTTGAAATGAAAATAATACCAAGTCTGAAGAAGAAAGAGAAAAGAAACCACACAACCACACACACCCCTTCTATAATCTGGAGAAAACACACACACACACACACACACACACACACACACGCCTTCTGTAATCTGTTGGCAATACCAAGCATGTAATTGATGAGAGGAGAAAGATACTGGGGCAGAAATAGTATTATGCGGAAATAATGATTGAAAATTTTCAAAATTTGGTGAAAAATAAACTGTCAGATCCAGTGTGTCTCAATAAATCCCACTCAGAATAAATACAGACACCCCAACTCTGGCAAAGTCGAGTCAAACCACTAAAAAAAAATTAACATAAAATTTTGAAACTAGCTTGGTCAAGGTAGCACATCACACACAAGAAAACAAAGATATAAATGGTAACTGATTTCTCATTGGTAACAACAGAGGCAAGAAGATAATGGAATAATTTCTTCCATTAAAATACTGAAGGCAGGGTAGCCCTATCAACTCACAATTCTATATCCAGCAAAAATATCCTTCAAAAAACTGAAGGCAAAATTAAAAACACTTTAACATAACCAAACATAATCTGTTATAAGATTAATACATAAGAAATACTAAAGGAACTTTTTCAGGCTAAAGAGAAATGATGCTAGGTAAAGTCAGATCTACAAAACAGAAGCAAAAGCATCAGAAATCATAAATACGAGGGTAAATAAAAAGGACTATGTATTTTTTACTCTTTAAAAGATGTATGTATTCTTTCTTTAAAAGATAAGTGATTATATAAAATATATTTAAAAATATAAAATATTGTGGCATTTGTAATGTATTAAATGTTAATTATATTACAATAATAACACAAAGGATGGGAAGGTATAAATGCAATTATACTGTTGCAAGTCTCTTAAATTTCACTATTACAACATTAACTATAAATAAATTTATAAATTAAGGATATATATTGTAATTCCTAGAGCAGCCACTTAAAAATTATAAAAGAGTAGTGTTCAAAAGGTTATAAGGAATTTGAAAATATAAGAAAGTATAGCTAAAAAGTTAACAGGAATTATCAGTACTCTACTAAAAAATATTTGGTTAACCCAAAAAAAGGCACGAAAATAGGAAAAGAAGAACAAATGGTATCTTAAACCCAACCATATTAATTACATTAAATATAAAATAACTAAACATTACAATTAAAAGATGGAAACTAGAGAAAAAGCAAACCCACACTATAAGCTGTCAATAAGAGATATAGTTTAAATATAAAGACACAAATAGGTTGAAAGTTTAAAAAATGGAAAAGAATATATTACACAAACAGCAAACATAAGAAAGCAATATAAATATCAGCAAAAGTAGACTTCAGGACTAGGAATGTAACTAAAGATAAAAAGGGAAGTTTCATAAAAGAGTCAATGCATCAGGAAGACAGAATCATAATTTTAAAGAAAGTTTTAATTGTTTTAGAGACGGGGTCTTGCCCAGGCTGGTCTTGAGCTCCCAGGCTTAAGTGATCCTCCTACTATGGCCTCCCAAAGTGCTAGGATTACAGGTGTGAGCCACCATGCCCAGAATCATAAGTTATGCAAATAATAACAGAGCTTCAAAATAAATGAAGCATAAACTAACAGAACTTAAAAGAGAAACAGAAAAATCCATACATATCATTGAAGATTTTAACATTCCTCTCTCAATAATAGATTTTTAAAAACCAGTAAGGAAATAGGAGATTTGACGAACAGTGATAACTAGCTTGTCCTAAATGAACATTCATAGAACAGTACATCCAACAACTGGCAAATGTACATTTATTTGCAAGTGCACATGAAACTATTATTCAACATGAAACAAATGGTGAACCATTTTTTATATAACACATTTCTAAAGATTGAAATCTTAAAGGGTATGTTCTCTCACTACTATGGAATTAGAAACCATTAACATATCCAGAAAAGTCTTAAATAGGTAGAAATTTGACAACATACCTGTTGTCAAATTTCATACAGTGAAAGAAAAAAATGCAATGGAAATTAGAAAACAAGTGAAACTGAAATAAAATAAACAAATGACATCAACATTAGTTGAATGACTCTGAAGCTGCATTTATACTCTGCATACACATACACACACACACACACACACACACACTTTTTTTTTTTTTTTTTGAGAGACAGAGTCTCGCATTGTCGCCTGGACTGGAGTGGAGCGACACGATCTCGGCTCACTGCAACCTCCGCTTTCCAGGTTCAAGCGATTCTTCTGCCTCAGCCTCCCAAGTAGCTGGGATTACAGATGCCCATCACCACGCCTGGCTAATTTTTTGTATTTTTAGTAGAGGCAGGCTTTCATTATGTTGGTCAGGCTGGTCTTGAACTCCTGACCTCATGATTCACCTGCCTCGGCCTCCCAAAGTGCTGGGATCACAGGCGTGAGCCACCATGCCCGGCCTATACTCTGCTTACAGCTTTTAAAAAGTTCAAAATCACAGATATAAACTAAAAATAATACATTTAATATTATAATCAATGGAATAAATATGGACAACTGAAAAAAACTAAAACTAAAAGTTGTTTTTTTGAAAAGGTAAAAAATTGATAAAACTTTAGCAAGATTGATCAAGAAAAAGTTACCAACACAAATTACTAATACTAGAAATGTGACGGATGTCACCACAGATCGTACAAATATAGTGTTCTGAACAACATTATACAAATCAACTCAGTAACTGACATAAAATGAAAAATCTCAAGAAATTAAAATTTTTATTTTATTTATTTATTTATTTTTTATTATTATTATACTTTAAGTTCTAGGGTACATGTGCATAACGTGCAGGTTTGTTACATATGTATAC
>NW_012101254.1:7576289-7589820 GCF_000951045.1 Mandrillus leucophaeus
TGAACAGGCAACCTACAGAATGGGAGAAAATTTTTGCAATCTACTCATCTGACAAAGGGCTAATATCCAGAACCTACAAAGAACTCAAACAAATTTATTTTATTTATTAAAATAACCACAGAAAGAAACAGAATGTATTAAATACATTTGTAATTAAAAACAAAACAAAACTCTAGGTCCAAATGGCATCACAGGTAAGCTGTATCCAACATTTAAGGAAGTAATAACAGCAATCTTACACACTTCCAGGAAAGTAGGAGAGGGATATTTCCCAATGTGTTTTATTAGGCTAGCAGAACCCTAATACTAAGACCTGGCAAAGATATTACCAGAAAAGAAAATCAGCCTTATGAGTACAGATTTATAAAAAAAAAAAAAAACCAAATTGAATCCAGACATATATAAGAATAGACTATTATCAAGTGGTATACCCAAGGATTTAAAATTCAAAAACCAATCTTCTGATGGAGATTAACATCCAGAATATACAAGGAACTCAACAGCAACAACAACAACGATCCGATTTAAAAAATGGGCAAATAATCTGAACAGGCATTTCTCAAAAGACATACAAATGGCCAAAAGAAGTCATACAAATACATGAAAACATGTTCAACATCATTAATCATCAGGGAGATACAAATCAAAACCACAATGAGGTAATCATCTCATCCCAGTTAGGATGATAGCTATTATCAAAAAGACAAAAAATAACAAATGCTGATGAGGATGTGGAGAAAAGAGAACTCTTAAACACTGTTGGTGGGAATGTAAACCAGTACAACCACTATGGAGAACAGTATGGAGGTTCCTCAAAAGAAAAGAAACTACAAATAGAACTACCATATAATACAGCAATCCCACTACTTGGCATTTAGCCAAAGAAAAGGAAATCAGTATATCAAAGAGACATGTGCACTATCATGTTGACTGCAACACTATTTACAATAGCTAAGATATGGAATCAACCTGGGTGTCTAACAACAGATGAATGGATAAAGAAAATGTAGCATAGATACATAATAGAGTACTATTCAGCCATAAAAAAGAATGAAATCCTGCTATTCATGGCAATGTGACTGGAATTGGAAGAAATAAGCCAGAAACAGAAAATTAAGCATCACATGTTCTCACTCCTACGTGGAAGCTTAAAAAAAAAAAAAAAAAGTTGATCTCATAGAAATAAAAGCAGAATATAAGATACTAGAGGCTGGGAAGCGTAGGGGGAAGAGGGATAAGGATAGAGAGAGATTTGTTGAAGGATACAAAATTATAGCTGGATAGGAGGAATAAGTCCTAGTGTTCTATACCACTGTTGGATAACTACAGTAAACAATATATTGTGTAGTTTCGGCCGGGTGCAGTGGCTCACGCCTGTAATCCCAGCACTTTGGGAGGCTGAGGCGGGTGGATCACCTGAGGTCAGGAGTTCAAGATCAGCCTGACCAACATGGAGAAACCCTGTCTTTACTAAAAAATACAAAATTAGCCACATGTGGTGTCGTACGCCTGTAATTCCAGCTACTTGGGAGGCTGAGGCAAGAGAATGGCTTGAACCGGAAGGTGGAGGTGGCGGTGAGCCGAGATCACGCCATTGCACTCCAGCCTGGGCAACAAGAGCAAAACTCCACCTGAAAAAACAAAACAAAACAGAAAACCCCAATATATGGTATAGTTTCGAACAGCTAGAAGGAAGATAATGAATGCGTGCAACATAAAGAAATGATAAATGTGTGAGATGATGGATAGGCTATTAATAATTACCCTGAGCTGATCACCATACATTATATGTATCAGACATCACTATCTATCCCATAAATATGTACAATTATTATTTGTAAATTTAAAAATTAACATAAAAAATTTAAATCTAAATAATTTACCATATTAACAGAATCTTAAAAAAAATCCCAATGGATGCGGAAAAAGCATCTGAGAAAAATCAGCACCCATTCATGATAAAACTCTCAGTAAGCTGAAAGTTAAAAGTTATTCCTTCAATCTGATAAGGAGGATAAATGAAAAACCTACAGCTAGTACTTTATACAATGGTAAAATATTGCAAGTTCTCATAATACTGTGTTCAAGTCAAGAATGTTCACTCTCCCCACTTCTATTCATCACTGTGTTGAATATAGTGGAGCTCCTACTTAGAGCAAAAAGGTCAGAAAAAGAAATAAAAGTTAGGGAAGAAAGAATTAAAATTGTCTTTATTTACTTAAAAATGAATTTCTGGTCAATAATTTTAAGGAATCTGAGAACCAATTACTAGAATTAGGCGAATTTGGCAAGGTGAATGTACTATACAAAGGTGAATACAATAAAGTGAATTTAGTAAGGTGAATTCACAGGGTGAATATACAAATATCAATTGTTTCTATACAAATGTAGCAAACAATTGGAAAATAACATTTAAAAACAATTTTATTTTTTATTCATAATAGCATCAAAAACAAAATACTTAGGAATTAATTTAATAAAACCTACGGCAAGACTTAAAACTTTGCTGAAAGACACAAAAAGAGATCTAAAAAACACTGATTTAACATGTTCATGAGTTTAAAGACTGAATAGTGTGAAGATGTTAGTCCACTCCCAGATTAATTCATATATTCAAAAAGAAAATGAATGGTTTACTTTATGCATATCTGATGTATTTTAATATCAATAAATACAAACCTATTTTTAACAATACATTTGTAATTGTTTTTTAATGTCTGTTTTGGGTTTTTGCTTTTTATAAAAAAACTATATTTTCTCTAAATCATGATGATTTCCCCAATGGTGAATTCCATATTAAGGTGGAATGTTCAATGTTAGCAAATTGAATTGCTCCTATCAACTGGATCCTGACCTCTTACTGTCCCTCCCAATTCAATGCTTTTTATATTTTCAATATTTTTTCTTTCCTTGACTTAAACTCATACTTCAAAAACTCAAAGAAACTTAAACTTCCAGCTCTTCATATTGGCTTATAGTTAAACTATTAAAGAAAGGGATTTATAGTTAGGTTAGCCCATTGTTCTCATTGTATATGTCTAGTTTACCTGCATTTGTAATAAAGTTAATGCCCTAAAACATTTCATAGGGGATGATATTCCTTTTGATTACTACTTTGTAATTGATAAGTAGTCATTATATATGGCAAAGATAATCATCCACAAACCCAGGTTCTGTCTTCTTATTTGACTTCCAAGAAAAGGCACTCCCGAAAATCATTTGTGTACTTTACCATGTTAGCCAAATAATACCACCATCTTTTATAAAACCTGAGAGTTTTCATGAGTACATTATTTATTTAGAGTACTTTTTCAAAACCAAACAGTAACTAAAGTCAGATGGATTCCTATTAATGATTCAGGGTCCCCAGAACAGCTTGCTCATACTGACGAACTCATGGCCAGTCATGCAAGGAAACAGGGAAACCATGCTGATGGGAGGCTGAGCACAGTCACTTAGGGACTGCACGAAGGCAGAAAAGTACATGATGAATCCATATTCAAAAAAGATATGCAGATGGTGAGAAGTGAAAAATATAAAAACCAAGAGATAGGTGACACATAGAGACCAAAAAAGGAGAACTATGAAGGAATAGGGGGGAAAGAATGATGCAGATCATCTGATGTTTGTTATTATGGAATCAGTAAGATTATTCTTCTAAATATTAATTATTTAGTAATTATTACATGATTAATACATGATCACCTGTGCAATCCAGAGTTCAATATTTTGAAAGTGTTTTCTAGGGCAAGTATAGGGTACCTCACACCTGTAATCCCAACATTTTGGGAGGCCCAGGCAGGAAGATTACTTGAGGCCAGGAGTTTGAGAACAGCCTGGGCAACAAAGTGAGGCCCGGTCTCTACAAAACAATTTAAAAATAAGCCAGGCAAGGTGGTGTGTGCCTGTAGTCCTGGCTACTCAGCTGAGGGGCTGAAATGGGAGCATCGCTTGGGCCCAGGAGTTGAAGGTTGCTGCGAGCTATGATTGTGCCACTGCACTCCAGCCTGGGCGAAAGAGCATGATCTTGCCTCGGTGGTGGGGGCGGGGTGGGGGGGCGGTGTTCCTCCCCTAGGAATCCAGGGTAGGAGACCTGAGACAGATGGAGCAAACCCTTAATAAACCCCCACAGCTATTGGACATGACTGAAGCTTCCAATTCCTAGTTTTAAATTGTCTCTCATGGGTAAAGGCCCTTCTATCTTCATTGTCTGCTTCTGATGCGGGATTTTGTCATATGTACTGGCTAATGCAGTACCTCAATTCCCATTTAAGAATCAGATGAGAAAGCAAGGTGACAGAAGACTGCCTATAACGTACCTAACACATAAAAGGAGTAAAAAGGAAATCTAGAAAACACTCTTGCTTTGTTATTTTGGAGTTAGGCAAAGGGCCAGAATTTAAAGCTATAAAGAAAAACACAACAACTAAATACGTATAGATCTATTACTCAGAAGTAACAACAGTAAACATTGTGATATATTTATTTTCTTTTTAAAGAAATGAAGCATCACCAATAAAGCTAAAGTCCCCACACTCAGAGCCCACCCTGTTCCTTCCCCCTCCCCTTGATAGAGGTAACCATTATTATGAATTTGGTACATATCCTTTTGGTCAAATTTTTATATCATTTTTAGACATACATATATCCATAAACAATGTAATGTTTTATGTTTTGAAATACACGTTTAAAATGTATATATACCATACATATTCTGCATTTTGCTGACTTCATACATTATGTTTTGGAGTTCTATCCATGTTGAAGTGTGCATGTGTTCTGTTCATATATGTATGTGAATATACCACATCTTAGCCATTTCTGTATTTAGGTTGTCCATAGTTTTTATTATTACAAATAATGGCTCAATGAATGTTCTTACACACAGCATCTTGTTCAGATCTTTATATGCATAAGTACAAGAATTTCTAATGGCAATATCCAGAAGTAGAATTTCTAGATTGTAATATTTGCATATGTACAACTCCACTTGCCATCTGGCAAACCGTTTACCAAAATAATTGTTTCAGACTTCCACCAGAGTGTGGTTTGAGAGAGCCATTTTCCCTATATCCTTCCCAATTCTTGATATAATTAATTTTTTTACCCTATCAAATGGATGAAAAACAGTATCTCCTTTCAATTTGCATTTCCCTGAATATTATGGAGCCTAGGCATCTAAGTTTGCTTTTAATATTTCCTATTCTTTAAATGAGTATTGGTCTCTTTTCATCCATTACACTAGGCACTCAATAAGCACTTTGCTTTCAATTATGAGAAATTTTCTTGAATTATACTATTCATTTTTTCTTTCTTTTCATTTATTGTTTTCCCTTTTTTGGAATGTTTAACAATACAAAGCTGGCCCTCCTGGACTAGTATCTTTATTTTATCTTCTGTTTATTATTTCTTTGCCCTTTTGCTCTACTTTCTAGAAAAATTTCCTCAACTTATTGTCCAATATTTCTTTGAGTTTTTCTTTTCTACTACATGTTCTCAACAGGTAAAAATTCTTTTTTGCTCTCTGAATGTTCTTTTTAAAATATCCCATTCTAGCTTTATGGGTGCAGCATCCAGTCTTTCTGCATGTACATACCTGGATACTTGTATATATGTGTGCGTGTGTGTATATGTATGTATATGTATCTATATATGGCTGTATGTGTATGTGTGTGTATGTTTATATGTGTGTACATGCATACATATACATAAAGTTTTCTAGGCGGCATGGTCTATTTTCTCCATTTTTTTTTTCTATTTGCTTATTTTGGTTTCTGTTATTCATATTAGAAGCTTTCCTCAGATGCCCAGTGGTAGTCAGTTCTCTGGGTACACAAAGTTGATTGAAAGCTCTAGTTACATACATGGGGCTTATTGATTATGACCTTCCCTACAACTGGGCAATCTGTCCAGGCTCTTTGTGAAGACACAGATATTTATGTGAGAAACCTGGCTCCCATTTTCTAACGCTTAGCTTATTTTTCAAACACCTGTATACAGGTAAAGTAGTTTCATATTGTTAACCTATACCCCTAGAAGAAACAAACTTACCAAGTGGAGTACAGTATTTATGTATAGTTATTTTTGTCTTTAGGTTTTTCTCCTTGAGTTGGTGAGATTCCCAAAAAGATTCCTCCTGTTTCCTGCCTGGATGCTAAAGGGCCTAGTTTTCAATTTGGGAGCCAGTAACAGAGAAGGGGGCCAGGAGTTCTGAGCACTGGAAATGTCAATACTCAATTTCTCTCCACCTTCAATGTGACTGGTGTCCACTAGCCAAGAGACCCTCTGTTTTAATGTGGAAGATGGACCTCAAGTCTCCCACCTGTCAGGATGGGAGAAGTGCATAAGCACAGTGACAAAAAGAGAAGGAGATCAGGGCAACTAACGGCTTTTTAAAAAGCTTTTAAACCATCTTCCTCACTCTAGTTCACTTCCCTTCTTAACTTCCAGAGTTACATAATACTACTATCTGAGCCTTTTGAAGATTCACCAGTATCAGTTCAACTGGTCATCAGATTTCTTCCCTTAAAAGTGGCTTTTTCAAGTTTAGCGAGATTGCTACTACTACTCCAGCTATTCTACCCCTTCAAAAAATTTGTCATATTCCCTCCCATTCTCCTAGTCTCCCCAGATTTATGACTTTTTAAAAATCCTTACTTATCCTACTTTTGTTGTTAACTAAACTGTTGTTTTGAGAGGGAGCAATATTAAGTGCTCAATCAATCTACCACTTTTACCCTGAATCAAAGACTATATATTATTATTTCTAACATTTTATTTATTTCAATCTTCCTGTTATTTTGTAATTATTCAAAAATTTTTACTTCAGGTATATATTATCACCTTAATCTTTTTGAAAATTTAAAAATCCACTTTCCTGACATTCTTGAGAACCCGTAAGCAACAGAAATTACTCAATAACATAAAGAATTATATGACAGAAATAGAGTTAACCACTGGCAGCAAGGCTACTGCAAAGGTTTGGGAAAAGAACCAGCTTTCGACCAAGAGAATGTCCTTCTGTACACACAAGCTGAAACCATGGATTATGACTTTTAAAAGGCAGGAAAAAAAATCCATTACTGCCTTATGATATGCCTGTCAAAAGAAATTGTGGTTTAATGTTCTCTCTCTTTTTTATCACTGTTCTTAAGTCTATTTTATCTAAGTATAGCTTAATGTTCTCTCTTGTAAGGAAGTAAAAAAACAAACTTACCAACTAGAGTACAGTATTTATATACCTGAAGGACAGTAAATTCTCTCACCCCGGTATACTATGAGGTGTGATGAAAGTTTATTATCAAAAACAATTAAAATACTAATGATTTACATATTATTTACTTAAAATTAGAGTAGATTCAAGATTATTATAATGTGGCTTTAACTTATCTTCTTTAGGATATACTTTTTGATGGGGAGAGAAAAGAATAAATTTAGTCAAAATTCCCAGTGTTCTGGGACTCACAGTTTAGGTTAGCTATACTGCCATCAGGTAGTGAGTCACTATAAATAAACCATTAACACTAATGGCAATTATAAATTATTTTGGTGGCATGGAGTTACAATTCCATAGTAATTTATTATTTTACCCCAAATAAAATTTAAAAAGAAGGTGCCTGAAAAAGAAGGTGTTATGAGATCAAATTTTGGGTGAAAAAATGCAAGATTTTAATAAAAGAATGAAGAAAGAATATTACCAGCTTTCTTATTAATGATGACACAAGTCGTGCTCTCCAAATTGAAGATGAAAAAGATTTAAATAAAATTTGAAATCAAACCATCCACATTAATGTTAAAAACACTGTAAACATTGAAAATGCTGTAAATTATTCGATACATGTATAAAGTTTATTTGACTTTTCCATAGACTTTAAAATAAAGTTGTTTGCTTTTTGTAGTAGAATAGCAGTGCCAGGCCTCTGAGCCCAAGCTAAGCCATCATATCCCCTGTGACCTGCACGTATACATCCAGATGGCCTGAAGCAACTGAAGATCCACAAAAGAAGTGAAAATAGCCTTAACTGATGACATTCCACCACTATAATGTGTTTCTGCCCCACCCTAACTGATCAATGTACTTTGTAATCCTCCCCTACCCTTAAGAAGGTTCTTTGTAATTCTCCCCATCCTTGAGAATGTACTTTGCAAGATCCACCCGCTGACTGCAAAACATTGCTCCTAACTCCACCACCTATCCCAAAACCTGTAAGAACTAATGATAATTTACCACCCTTTGCTGACTCTCTTTTTGGACTCAGTCCACCTGCACCCAGGTGAAATAAACAGCCATGTTGCTCACACAAAGCCTGTTTGGTGGTCTCTTCACATGGACACATAAGACAAGCAGTATTTACTTATTTTTTTATCTTTCACTTTAATAAAAATGATTTGTTTTTATGATTACAAAATGCTTTTATGAAAAACTTGCAGTCTCTCTCCAGAAAAGAACTCATTTATTCACATAATTTTTTAGGTGACTTTAAAAATCTAAGAATTCATGAGTGCTGTTAGAAGACATAATTGCATTATGTTGGAAAGATATGAAACCTGTTGCTGCTCTGTGGCCAGAGCAAGAATTGCAAGTAATATATCTGAGCACTGTTAGTAAGTGGCAAGAATTCCACCAGTGGACCAGTAATAAAGAGAACCACCACCTCAGAGAAAGTCTCTTGGATATGTGCAACAAGACATATGAAGAACAATGTTCATGCTAACAAAGTTTATAAGAGCAAAAAATAGGAACAACTCAAATGCCCATCAATAATAGAATCTGGTATATTGATACAATAAAACTTCACACCAGTGAAATAAATAAACAGCTTCAGTTATCCACATCTGCCTACAGGTAACCACATTCCCTTCTTATAACCAAGACAGTATAGCATTAAGATTAAAAGTATGGATTCTGGAGTCCAACTCCATTTATAGCTTTTTGACCTTAATCTTTCCATGCCTCCATTTCCTCATCTACAAAAAGTGGGATAACACTTGTACCTAGTCAAGAATTGTTCAGAAAGTAAAGATTTAATATTTTTAAGTTACTTAAAACAGTGTCTGGCACATGATAAACAACATGAAAGTGTTTGATTAATAATAACCAGACTATAGCCAACTAAATTTAATTTAGTCTAATTTGTCTTCTACTTGGCAGCCACCTTTCTAATAAATGATGGCAGCATCATGTTTTCCCTTAGCTTTTCCCTGACTTGGGTTTCACACATTCCTTTAATTATTCATTATATCCTCCTGTTTCAATAACATATATTCAGGAGATATTAGGTATCTTTTTTTTTCCCCCCAAATCTCAATGTTTCTAGGAAGAGATTAAAGTTTACATTCTAAGTTTAATGATAAAGTGTAAAAAAAACCCAAAAAACCCAAACAGTACAGTAAGAAGTCAACCCAGAGTATTTCGTTATATCTTAATTTTTACTTCTTGTTCCTTTTGAAAAAAGGTAGATTATAACCTTTTATAAACTGGTGTTTAAAAGTCTGTATATCAACTACTAAATCTAAAATATTCATGACTCTTACATGCATCATTATATTCATGTTAAAGAGGAAAGCACTAGTAGATTTCAATATTACTAATTCTGGGTACAGTATAAACACATCTATTTTGAAGACAAACTATTCTCAAAAGAGTGTTGCTACTTTTTTCAATGCTCTATTATAAGTGCCTGCAAGCATTTGCCTATTTATTAAGTTCTAAACTAAATTCCTCCACTCTCCTTTACTTTTCCCCATCCACAAAAAGGTACCTTCATATCCATTCAATTGCTGCTACCCAAATCCCAGATATTACCACCCTTTAAAGTTTTACACTATCACACCTTATATATTCAATCATCAAGCCCCACCTTATCTATTCCCCTGCACACACACAAATCCAGGATCCTATTCCTGCTTACACACCCCTTCCACAGGGTTTTATCTCACTTATGATAAAATCCAAAACTCACAGCATAGCCACTCTCCCCAAAGCATACTATGCTTTAACCACATTGGTCTTTATTAAAAGTTTCTCCTATTCCTCAATCTTTCTTCCTTACTCTATGGCCTTACCTACAATGTATTACCTGCTGTGAATAATCCCTCATACCTTCTTCATCTATCCAATTCCTATTCATTCTTCAAACTTCAGCTAAAATTCTACTTCTCTTAACCCAGTAATGTAAATGAGCCTCCATGTACTTTCATGACATTTTCTACTTTTTCTTCACAACATTTTTTCCACTATTTTTATTTACATATTTGTTGTATCATTATGTGTTTATTGTGTATCTCTCTCACTCAACTGTAAGCTCCACGTAGGTATTTTTAATCTGGAGCAGAGTAGATACACAACATTAAAAAAAATTAATGTATGGAATTAATGAACTGCTCTAACTCAACAATCCTAATATAGTTAAAAGCTCAAAGAGAATAAGCTCTGATCATTAAACTGGTCAAAGAACATTACAAATTTTTCTGTGCAAACCCATGAGCTTCAGAATAATGGCATGGGGTGGGGTACATACCAGATTTTTTTTTTCTGAGATGGAGTTTTGCTTTTGTTACCCAGGCTAGAGTGCAATGACGCAATCTCAGCTCACTGCAACCTCTGCCTCCCAGGTTCAAGCAATTCTCCTGCCTCGGCCTCCCAAGTAGCTGGAGTTATAGGAACCCGCCACCACACCCAGTTAATTTTTGTGTTTTTAGTAGAGACAGGGTTTCAACATGTTGGCCAAGCTGGTCTCGAACTCTTGACCTCAGGTCCTCTACCCGCCTCGGCCTCCCAAAGTGCTGGGATTACAGGTGTGAGCTACCGTGCCCGGCCTCCCAGATTATTAATATAAGGAATTAGGCACAGATTTGAAGGTGAGAATAGAGGGAGGAAGGAAAACTAAAGCACAATTAGTACAACTGCTAGATTAGCTTCTACTACTAGGAGGAAAAGCATTTTTGTATCATCATTCTGCAACACAATTTCTCTCTGTAGTTGCCACAAGGCAAGAGAAAACAAGATGTCAGAGAAAATCCACACTCAAAAAGCTAAAAATTAAACCTAACACCTAAACTGTAAGTGTTTAGTTCTTTCCTAAAGAACAACCCTACTTAATCAAAAAGCTTCTACTGAGGACCATCAAAACCAAGTTGTTCTAAATCTCCAAAACATTATGACAGGATACTCAGATAGGATTTTAATTTCCAATATAGGTTTTATATGTATTACAAGATGGCATTCTACTAAGGCCCAAGAAAAGGTAAATATTAAATCTCTTTAGGTGACAGTTAAAACTGGCATACACTTTATCAGATAACTGTTTGCATTACTAATTTTTTCTATGTGCAGGTTCTATCTACTCTACCACACTGTTAACTGACAACGACAGTCTTACCAGTTCTTTGTACCCCTTAAGGATAGCAAAGAACAGCTACTAAAGTTAACAGTAAAACTATCTGTTTCCAAGTATTTAGATTTATTTTTATCATATTTCTAAATTACATATTACCTTTTAAAGTAGAGTACTGACCAGCATATGTACTTAGAAATTTTAATAAGTAATTCCATTTTTGGGGGATGCAAAGTTTAATTATATAACAAAGTGTGCTAATTTATATCACATGTAACCATCACTTTCCATATGGTGACATGCACAGTAGTGGGGGTAGGGGGTAAGGAATTTGATAAACAGAGACCTAGCCTTAACTTAAAAAAGAAAAACAAAAAGCAAAAAACAAAAAACAAAAAAAAAGGTATTAAACATTAGTAAGGTATTTTAAAATCAAATTATAAAACATGTGCTTTTTATTTCTTTTACTCAGTATACATATTTTCTCTTTTCTAACAGGCAGTCATTCAATTCTCAAATATTAAAAGCCTAATATGTGATAGGCTTATTTATCTTGTACCAAGTGCTAGGGATATAGCAGTGAACAAAAGAGTTGAAGGCCCCACTCTCCTTTAGCTTACATTCTAGTAGGAGGAAAAGAAAACAGAATAATGAAGTAGAGACTGACTAGGAGAGGTACTTTAGAAGAGTGATTAAGAAGAGTTTATACATTAGGGGAATATCTGAGCTAAGACCACATATAAAATCTTAACCCCACAATTACTCAGAAATCAATTATTTCATAGTATGCATGCAATGAAAACCCAGTAGAAACTCTTATCCTCTTTTACCAATCTTGAAATTCTCACTATTAACAAAATGATGCCTATATTTAGATATCCAGGTAACATCCAAAATTTATTAGGTCAAAAAGAAAATCCTCATCTCTACCACTTAAAGTCACTGCTAAATACACTGCTATCACCAGCAACCATACCACCACTTTCCCAGCTCTCTTGGTCCTTAGAACTGCTTCAGTCAGCTCTCCTTGCTTTTCCTATATTCAATCCATTAAAATCTCCTGCTGATTCTTTCTCTCCAGTGTTTATCAGAACAGCATCACATTCATTATTTTTAAATCATTATACTCCATACTGTTAGCAATCCAAGTCTGAAGCACTTTAGCAGCACGTCTAACTACTATCCCTGGTCTGCCTATGCAGTATATCCTGCTGAACAAGTCCCCACATCCCACGTCACAATGTCACACTCCTAGTCACCACCCAACAGTGCCTTTCCATGAAGAATTCCCACTCTTGCTACCTTGCATTCAAGGTCTCTCATTATCACAACCGGCAATGACAGAGCTTAAACATACATGAGAAAAAAGTGACTAAATTAGAGAAAAACATACACATTGCTACAGCTGAAGATTTTAATGTCCCTCTCTTAGCATTTGATAGAAGAACCAGACCCCTCTAAAACAAAAATCAATAAAGACACGGTAGATCTGATCAGCCACCTCAACCTAGGTGGCATTTTTAGAACACTATACTCAACAACTATAGAATACATTCTTTTTGAGTACATGTAATTTCACCAAGACTGATATGACTTATGCTGATAAATCAAAATAAATTTAAAAGGATCAAACTTCTCAGAGTGTGTTGTTTGTACACAACTGAAATAAATTAAAAACCAGTAAGTGTTTAGAAAAACTCCAAAACTTCAAATGTTTAAAGCCAACACACTTCTAAATAATCCATGGAGGAAAAAAACAACCCAGAAAACACTGAATTATTTCAAATGGAATGTAATGAAAAGTGTAAATAAAAATACATATAAACATCTGGAGAATACAGAGAAGGCAGTGTTTAGAGGGGAGGAAGAAGATTTTATAGCTTTAAATGTCTCCTTTAGAGGGAAATAGATTTCAAGGTTCTATCTTAAGAGGCTAGGAAGAAAAGAGCAAAGTAAACCCAAAGGAAGTAAAAGAAAGAAGATAATCTAAATGCAGACATCAGTGAAAGAAACAAAACAGTAGAAAAAATTAACAAAGCAAAAGTTAGTTCCCTGAAAAGAGCAACAAAATTTTTTTTTTTTTTTTTTTTTTTGAGACGGAGTGGAGTCTCGCTGTGTCACCCAGGCTGGAGTGCAGTGGCGCGATCTCGGCTCACTGCAAGCTCCGCCTCCCGGGTTTACGCCATTCTCCTGCC
>NW_012101254.1:7589915-7605098 GCF_000951045.1 Mandrillus leucophaeus
TAGCCAGGATGGTCTCGATCTCCTGACCTCGTGATCCACCCGCCTCGGCCTCCCAAAGTGCTGGGATTACAGGCTTGAGCCACTGCGCCCGGCCCGCAACAAAATTTTTAAATGCCCAGTTCATGTGGCCATGAACACATTCTCACCTCTCTTTCAACCTTGTCTGATATCAATATGGCAGGTATCTTCTAGCCTTCAGACACAAATGGCACTCATCTCTCATTTGGTTCTTGGTTCTTAGAATTGCTAATCTTCTTAATCTTCTATACCAGGGTCAGCAAACTATGGTTCTCAGGCTAAATCAGGTTCACCACCTGTTTCTGTACGGCCTGTGAGCTAAGAATGGTTTTCACTTTTTTTTTTTTTTGAGACAGAGTCTCGCTCTGTCACCTAGGCTGGAGTGCAGTGGTGCGATCTTGGCTCACTGCAACTCCCACCTCAAGGGTTCAAGCAATTCTCGTGCCTCAGCCTCCTGAGTAATGGGGATTACAGGTGTGTACCACCATATCTGGCCAGTTTTTACATTTTTTAAATGGTTGAAAAAAATCAAAAGAAGAATAATATTTCATGACACAACACAATTACATGAAATTCAATTTCAATGTCCATAAACAAAGCTTTGTTGGAATACACTCACACTCATTTGTTTATGACTTATTGTCTATGGCTGCTTTCACACTACACCAGCTGAGTCCAGTAGCTCCCGTATGGTTGGCAATGTCTACAGCATTTACTATCTGGTCCTTTACAGTAAAAGTTTGTCAAACCCTTCTCTACACATACTCTTTCTCCTCCTCCTCTCTTCTCTGTCAATTCATGCATCCACCCCAAGAGTCTGCTCAATACCCATTTATAAGAAATGTCATTTTACTTCCTGGAAAATATTCTGTTCAAAATATTCTATATTAATATGTAGAGTAATATCTTGCATCGGTATATGTTGTTTCACCATTTAGCAGCAACTTCCCTAAGAAAGGAATTGTATCTGCCATTCATTAACAAAACAGTAGCATTTGAACAACAAGCAATGGACCAGACTTAAGAAAAACTACCTTGCCTCTTCTCACCAGAAGCAAGGACCAAAGCTGGTGGGGGAAGCGGGGTTGATAGGCAGAAAGAAAAGGGGCAGAGAATCTATTGAAAATTGAATATGCAGACATTCAAAACGTTTTGCTTTTATTAAAGATAAATACAGAAATGTAATCTGTCTACTTTCTAAAAATAAAAGCTTATTATCTCTGATTACGACAGAACTATTTGCCTTACGAACCAAGAATAGAAAATAGAAAAATTTACTTGATTAATAGCCCCTTCTTTCCCATAGATCATCAGTCCTTAAATGTTTTTGGTTTATGGATCCCTTTATACTTTTAAAAATTATCAAGGACTCAAAGAGGTTTAATTAATATGAGTTACCAATATTTATTGTATTATAAATTAAAACTGAGAATAGCCCTTTAATAACCCATTTTTTTTCTTTACTGCAATTATGTAGTAACAAAGAAAATAATAACCAAGAATACAATTGGGTACTACAGCCTCAGTTTATGAGAAGGCATCAATTTTACCCTCCATTACTTTTGCACTATTGGTGAGAATGTCTATACAATAGAAAAGGAACACAACATCTTAATATTATTAATAAAACAATTTTGATGTTGTGGACTCCATGAAAAGGTCTTAGGGGCTCTGTTATAGACTGAATTGTGTCCCCCTCTCAAGTTCATATGTTGAAGTCCTAACCCCTAGAGTGACTGTACTTGGAGATAGGCCTAGTAAGGAGGTAACTAAGGTTAAATGAAGTCCTAAGGGTGGAGCCCCAGTCCAATAAGACTGGTGTCCTTATAAGAGGAGAAAGAGACACCAGGAGTGCACAGGCACAGAGGAAAGGTAATGTAGGGACACAAGAAGATGGCAGCCAAATACAGAGAGGCCTCACCAGAAACCAACCCTGATGGTATCTTGATCTTGGTCTTTCAGTTTCCAGAACTGTGAGAAAATAAATTTCTGTTGTTTAAACCACCCAGTCTGTGGTATTCTGCTATGGCAGCCCAAGCAGCCTAATACAGACCCTCCGAGGGGTGTGCAGACCATATGATGAGAACTTTTGCCCTAGATATATATTTATTACTATCTTTGTATGTGCTCTGAAAGAAGAGGGCAAAGATCCTTTCAAAGACAAAGACAGAGATCTGGAGCCCAGAAAAAGAAAATTAGATGACATCCAAGAACAGTGAAGAAGATAAATCCCCTGATAAAAATGAGAAAGTAAAAAAATTCCATAGGTAATCCATATAAGCTGGGCTCTCTCACCAATCTATACTTAGCTCTCCCACATACCACATTACTTAGACAATGTTATGAAATTTAAGCCTCCCATTCTCATACCCTTACTATATCACTTCTCTGAATTTCTACCTCTAACTTCTTTTGGTCCTTTGAATATTCATCACTTGTTTGACCTTACAGAATTTGGCTAGGGAGATTTGAGGTGAACTTCCTATCAAATTAAAGTCCCTTTTCTCTTTGACCTTTCAGATATATTCTAAGAAAAGTATACTGGTTGTCCTCCACTTCTTCTCAATATCCTTGTAATACCTGGTAAATGTGGACATACAGTTCAGACTCTGGCACTCTGCTCTTCTGTGCCCATGAATATATATATACACATGAACATATGTACATGTGTACACATGGTCAGGCACAAACACATGCAACACATACATACCCTCTTTCTTTAGAGAAAGAAAAATCTATTGAGTATCTACATTCAACTTAAAAATCTATTGAGTATCTATGTGACACCTCAATAAATTCAACCTACTAGGAGAAACCACAAATGACCAAATTAATATCCCCAGAAAAATGAGCAAAGGACAAAAGCAAGCAATGCACAAAAGATGATCTGCAAATGGACAATAAAAATTCAAATACATCCAACTTTATTAATAACTATATGAATTAAAATTATGGCAATATAATTACTCATCTATCAAAACGGCAAAGGACTAAAAAAACTGACAAAATCCAGCATTGGTAAGGGTCTAGGGAAATATATAATGTCTTATATTGTTTTTGAAATAGAAATTGGTATATCCTTCTGGAGTTACCAAAATAATTACAAGGCACAATCTACCTTCTAAGAATTTGTCTTCACCATATAATCAAAAGTACAAAGATACAATCATAAGTATAGGGCGGTAGTTATTAACTGGGGCTGTCTTACCTCCCAGGAAACACTGGTAATGTTTGGAGGCATTTTTTGTTATCACAACTCAAGGTGGAGAGTGCTACAGATGTCTACTAGGTAGATAACAGATGCTGCTGAACATCTTACAATGCATATAGTACAGTCCCCACAACAAAGAATTATCTGACCCCAAAGTCAACAGTGGTGTTGTTGAGAAACAGTGGTATATGAGGATAAACTATTTTTTACCATTGTGGCTACAACTGCTCTTCCTCAGAAGGCGGAAAAAAAAAAAAAAAACAACAGTTCTTATTTAGGCCAAATTCCTATATACTAACTGGCTATATTGGAGGTCAGTGTGCATTAAACCAAACTGCTGTATGGTTCTCCTTCTCCTATGTTCATCATCTATTTTGCTGGATATGTAAGTGGATGCAGCCTGATTTCCCAGGAGTGTCTGAGCATTTTCCTCTCACACAGTTAACATGTCAAAACACAAGGGGACTAGAGGTGTCACTCTGTGAACAGAACTTGACAGTCAACTAACAGTATAAGGTCAAACATTAGGTTTGGGGAAATGAGACAAAGGCATATATCAATTCCTAACAAAGCCTCCTAGGCTACAGAAAGACAGATATTAGGTACAAATTAGACCTAATCCTTTCTAGGATACAGAAAGACAGAGATTAGGTACAAATTAGACAGGGGATTCAAATTCATGAGCTCTGCTTAGAGAGCTGCCTGAATGGCTGGGCGTAGTAGCTCATGCCTGTAATCCCAGGACTTTGGGAGGCCGAGGCGGGTGGATCACCTGAGGTCTGGAGTTCGAGACCAGCCTGGTCAACATGGTGAAACCCTGTCTCTACTAAAAATACAAATAATTAGCTGGGCGTGGTGGCAGGCGCCTGTAATCCCAGCTACTCAGGAGGCTGAGGCAGAAGAATCACTTGAACCCAGGAGGTGGAGGTTGCAGTGAGCCAAGATCGCACCACTGTACTCCAGCCTTGAGATGGAGCAAAACTCCATCTCAGAAAAGAAAGAACGAAAGCTGCCTGAACATACACATACACAAAAAATTCTAGACAATATCAATGTTCAGTTAAACACTGAAGTGCCATGGTTCAAGTGTTCAAAGGGAAAACAAAAAAAATCAAGAGATTTAAAATATACCAGATATATATTAAGGGGACAAAGGAAGCCTCAGGAAAGATGAGGACTGAAGTGCCATTACTGTAATTTTCTAAATGTTTCAACAAGACAAGGCATTTGACATGCCATATTCCAGGAAAAGGGCCAGGTGAATAAGGGAACTCCTCCCCACCCCCCACATACCACACAAGATTATGAGAATCACAGTTAACAACTCTTCCCATGACGAAAGCAGGGTAGATAAGAGGGCTGGGATACTCCAAAGAAGGAATAAGGAAAAATTTCTAGCTTAGTTAACAAGAAGAAACATGGTATCATAAATTCAAAGTAGCATTTCTTTTCAAATATCCTGTTATTATCTCTTACCACTAACCCAGAAAGATATTTTCCCTAATTAGCTTAAATTTCATCACATACACGCAATTCTTAAATAGTGTAGAAAGGTCCTGCATATCCTAAACTTTTATAAGTCAAATTCCATTCTTTATATATAAAGCTACAAAATTCCATTCAATGAAATTCTGTGAATCATTCTTTAAAAAATTAATCCCATCTTAAGACATCTGTATGAAATCCAATTTTTATACATGTGCACAAGTGAAAATACAGAACACTTTAAAAACACACAACAAAAATAAGAATTAAATTTGCCTATATTGTATTGCATATTCCCAGAAAGACTCATAACATTGAATAATTTTGTTTTGTTTTGTTTTTGAGACAGAGTTTCGCTCTTGTTGCCCAGGCTGGAGTACAATGGTGCGATCTTGGCTCACCAAAACCTCCGCCTCCCAGGTTCAAGCGATTCTCCTGCCTCAGCCTTCCCAAGTAGCTGAGATTACAGGCATGCACTACCACGCCTGGCTAATTTTTGTATTTTTAGTAGAGACGGGGTTTCTCCATGTTGGTCAGGCTGGTCTCGAACTCCTGACCTCAGGTGGTCCATCCGCCTTGGCCTCCCAAAGTGTTGGGATTACAGGTGTGAGCCACCGCGCCCAGCCAATATTGAATAGTTAATAATAATTTGAACATGAGGTTCGCTGTAAAAGCTGAACAAACCAAATTATATAAAATTTGGCAATAGTCATGAAAATAGAAATCTGAAATTATTGCCAGTTTATTATTGCAAGATGAACTGAGTCTCCCCAAAGGCATGCTTTTCTTAGTCCTAGTTTGGGCTTTGATCTTGCTGATAAGGAATTTAAATTTTGTAGAAGGGATAAGAATTTTACCTGGAAAAACTGGAAAGAATTTTTTTTGTTTTCTTGATACGGAGTTTCACTCTTGTTGCCCAGGCTGGAGAGCAATGGCGCAATCTCGGCTCACCGCAACCTCCACCTCCTAGGTTCAAGCAATTCTCCTGCTTCAGTCTCCTGAGTAGCTGGGATTACAGGCATGCACCACCATGCCCAGCCAATTTTGTATTTTTAGTAGAGATGGGGTTTCTCCATGTTTACGCTGGTCTTGAACTCCTGACCTCAGGTGATCTGCGCACCTCGGCCTCCCAAAGTGCTGGGATTACAGGTGCACCGCGCCCGGCCTGGAAAGAATTCTGTACAGTAAGTAAGAGGAAGGACTGAGGAGTCTGAAAAGGCTGAGAGGGTAGGCTGTTTTGGGGAGAGAAAGTCAGGAAGAGGTAGGATGTGGCAGGTTAAAGAAGAACAAGAAAATCTGAAAAAGAACAAAGATTCTTAAAGGCAATTTATAGGAAGTAAATCTTGCTGGATCAAACTACTCCCTTTATCTCCCTCAAAAAACCCTTTGGGAATAATCTCTATTATTTATCACCAAAAATATAAGTTTATAATTATCTTTGTAATTCTATAATTATTTTTATAATATTTGGCTTGTTTTCTTGTTTGTAAGAAGTCTGGAAGAGAACTTCAAGGACAGAGAATGGTAGTCTAAGGATCAAAACCAATCTGTCCCCCCGCCCCGACCAAATGATTACACCTTGAGTATTCTATCTCTTACTGAAAAATAACATATTTCTCCAAGTTAACCAACCAGTCAGTTTATTGGTTAACTCAAGGTCATAATGAAGCCAAGGGTTCTGGGTCTGGACCCCTTTGATCCATTAACTGTTCTAAACTGAGTTCACAGGTTATATTCACAATGTTTGATAAGCTGCCTTTCAAAATAAGTAGCTGATTAGTCAGATAAGGGTAGTCAAGAGAGTATGAATGAATCGATGAGAAATCATCACTCCTACTATTGGTAGTAGATTCACTAATTTTGAATCTAAGGCCATATTATTGATAGTTTGTGGGAAAAGGTCAAAGAATCTTCAACAGTTTGGAAAATTACTCTTTTTCAGTTTCATGTAAGCTTTCACAAGAAGGTTCACCATTTAATTTTAAGTCTAAAACAAACCCAAGTGAATACTTTCCAAGAATAAAGGCTACATGCATAAAAGAATTACTACTTAAGACAAAATTATATCATTTTAATGATGCCTAAATAGAAACAATTAAACAATAAGGTGAAAGAATCTATGACAAGTCCTGTTAACTGTTGACTATAGCAGAAGAGTTTTAAAAATCACACATTTTGTTTAAATTCCTCTCATGTAAAAATCCAACAAAGCAATAATGGTAACATAAGTAGTAAGTAACATCAAATTTTTAATCATAAGTGAAAAGACAGTATAAATTGTCTGCTCTTTCCTATTTAACCATCTGGAACATATTACAAACTCTGAAAGCAAGAAAAATCTGCAAGTATAATTATACTCTGGGACTATTAGCATGACATGCTTCAATAAATACTCCTAATAGGATCTGCTGATAGAATAACTGGCACTAAAATGGATGGATTTTCATTATCTGCCTATTTGTTCTTACTGGCTAAATGCTCAAAAAAACAATGAACTGTCTATTGAATATAGGAGGAGGGAAGATACACCCAGCAAGGACAAAGTATGGCAGTTTGTAGAGGAAGAACAGAAGGAATGAGCATAGATTTGCAAAGGCCTGAGTTCAAATCACATTTTCTCTCCCTCCCTTCCTTCACCTCTCCTCACCCCAAATCTGCATAACTATCCATGCTCTGGTTAAAAGTGACTTGGTTAAGGTAGGCGAATATATTAAATTAAATCTTGAGTTGGCAGAATTCCATCAGCTGAAGGTCTTCAGACCAGATGGTAAACTAGTTACAAGGAACAATATTCACAATTTCCTCTGTTCTTGATGGTTTTTGAGATTTAATATACAGCCACCTAATTGGAACAGTTATACAAGTGAAGAACTGCATCCACTAGAATTTTCAGGAAGGGAGCTCGGTAGCTGAGCAGCAAAGTCAACAGGGTGCTGTGTCTCATCCGGATATAATGAGTAGTTGAACTAAGCAGCAATAGTTGGAGTGATGAAGATATTAAACTACTTCAACAAGTGTTGGGAGTAAAAGAGGGAGGCCAAATTGTCTGCTTGTGTGAATTACAAAAGTAATTCATTTTTACTACGCAACGTTGGAAAACACAGGTAAATAAAAATAAAATTAAAATCACCCATAGCTGTACTATCTAGAATTAAAGTGAATATCTGCATATGCATTCTTTCTATAAATATCTATATATATAGTTTTATTTTAATAATTATGGAATCATAGTGAATATATTGCTTAAGAGCATCTTTTTTTCACTAAGTTTACGTATGTCCCTTCTCATGTCATTAAATATTCCACAGAGATTTTACTGTCTGTAAAATATTTCTGTGGGTGTGCATGTGTGTGTATCACAGTTTTTAAGAAATGCAGTGATTAGGACTTCAGATTGGCTCCAGTTTTTTTTTTTTTTTTTTGGTATTAAATACAATACAGGTACTGTGATGAAGCATAAAACTTTGTTTATATTCTCCAAATAAGCTCCTATGAACACCAAGGTTCCTGGCATGGGGGACTCATTAATGCCATTTAGCCAGGCCTGAGTTTATGGGAGATAACAGATGTCTGAGGGAGACGCTGATGAACTCAGTTGCATACACATTAATCATGAGGTGGCAACAGGACACCCAAGAAGATATGTTCAGATGGCTTTCAAAGAGGTAGAATATAAAGGATTCCGGAATCACTAACACATTGATGATAGTGCAGTGTATGAGATGACCAACAGAACGTGTGCAGAAAGAGAACAGAATGGATTCCTATGGAAGCACTGCAATATTTAAAGAGGGAGACAGTTACAGCTGGAAGAACAAGTGAAAAAGAGAGAAAATGGATAGAGGTAAAAGGAAACCAGCAGAAGTTGAGGTGGAGAGATCATAATGTTCAGTTTCGAGAAGCATTTTTGTACCTGCCAAAACAATAACAACAAACTCTTAGAAAAAAGTGCCCAAAGATAGTGAAGAGTCTGCTAAAATTTAAACCCCAATGAGGCATGAATACTTCTCTCTCAAAGGGCCCTGAAATTCAGCATACCCCAACACCACCACAGTCATTGGAGGAACACGCTTTTATATTCAACATTTCTACCATCCTCCCCAACTTCATACCATAAAGATGCAAACAAGTATTTGATGGTAAGTTTGTAGGACAGTATTATAAACTCTGTTTTTGAGGGGTGGTGTCTAAAACTGCATCTCTCCATTCAAGGTTTTGGCTACTCCTAGTATACTAAGATTTGTCATCACAGTAAATATGTCTATGTTCACAATTTCAACCTCATTTTGTAAACTTTCCAAAGTATTATTTTCAGAATCAGTTTTTTACTAACTTGATTTCATTTTTCCCTTCCTCTTTCTAGCCTCTGCTAAATCCTCAGGGATTAAGAGCTTAAGTCCCCTAACAACTGTTTTCCAATGTTTCCAAATACCCACACTAACTGCTGCTCCACATTCCCCAGTTCTAGTCAGAGACTGCTCATGTCTTGAGCAGGACTATAGTACATATAAAAAACTACAGTACTTATAGGTAGGTGTCATATAGATATACAAGTAGGAGATCAAAAGTGTACTCTTACATCAAGTCACACTCATCAGGTTACCAAAACATGCAGAACTACTGCCTCTGCTTTGGGGGTATTTTTCAAGACCAATTTCATTCATTTTCCTGTAATCCCCAGTATCATTTTATCTGTTACAACATCATCTTCCTTCCCCTAGACTCACATTCCTCCCCTTCCAAGAAATTTTTTATTCATTCCCTTTCACTTTTCCCAGTTTTGCCAAAAGAAATGGTCTTTCCCTTGCATTTTTAATATGCTATTTTATTGGGAGCATTAGAGAAAGATGGAAAGAAATCTCAACCATCAAACCCATACAAGAGCAACAAATGGTATCAAATTAAAACTATGTACTATGGTAACTATGTAACAAATTATTTTCCATCATACGTGAAAAAGGATGATAGGAAAAGGGAAATGTGCAAATAGCAGACACAGTGCATGATGAAATCCACCCCACATACAAATCATCATTTCCATCCTCTGAAGGTTACTGTTCCTCTGTTTCTCTTCTTCTCTCTTCCTCTGATGTATAACCTAATGTGACAATACTACCAAATAACAAGCACGTAGACTCCAAAAAGTGCTATTTGACAGAAAATTCAGTATTACATATACATAGTGCCATTTTTATTTTACTTTGAAAAACTGTCTGCTTTAGTAAAGACTAAACCTAAAAGTAGGCTCTTAATATTCTAACAGTGAACTGATAAAAGTTTCCTAAGATCCCTGATATTTTCATGAATGTTGGATGAATGGAACACCTTTATAGTAATGACAAATTTCTGCCAACCTTTACTTTTCCTCCTATCTGGACTTACTAATCTAATCCCTCACATTCTCATCCTCTTCCCTCTAGAAAGTCATTCCTCATCTGCAATGGTTTGGCTGAGTAACCCCCTCCTATGTGTCCTAGCATCTAGCAAAGAAAGTAATTGCGTATATATCTGTCTGATTATATAGATAAGTGAACTGCAAGCTTCTTGAAAGCAGTAAGACTATGTCTCACTCACTGTTTTATCTCCAGAGCCTAGGACGATGCTTGGCACTTGGTAGATTCTCAACACTGACAGTCAGCATTGGCCCCCACCAGCACCATCAACCAGTACCCATCAGCTGTTCCATCAACAACGTCCTAGACTAAGGCTTACTACAATCTCCTGCTGAGAAGCCAACATAACTTCCTTAGAGGATTCCTTAAGTTCTGATACTAGCCATCTATTGTGTGCAAAGCAATATATTACAGGTTATATTTTATGTTATTTCTTCAAAAACCCCGTGAAGTAAAAATAATTACCCTCCTTTACCAACAAAAGAATAAAAGCTCTGTGATAATTTACTTTCTCATAGCTACATAGTAACAAGCAGTTGAGGAGAGATTAATGCCTAAGTCTATCTGACTAAACTGAGGCGATTTCTACTTTGTTATTCTGCTTCCTCAATACCTACATGAAATCAACATACATACATACATAATTTATCCAAATATATTTTTCTTGCTACATTCTGTAATGTTACAAACCGTTTGGGAATCAATAAAATTAACTCTGTGAATTACCTGGAAGACTGTAAAGATGGCGGGTTAAGATTACATGCTCTGGAATTAGAATGACTACTTGGATTCAAGTAACAATTCTGCTACCCACTAGCTATATAAACTTGAATAATTTAATTTCTCTGTGCTTTGATTTGCTAATCTCTAAAATGGGAATACAAGTGGTAGCTATAGGATTCTTGTGAATAATAAATGACAAGATATGTGAAGGACTTGGAATGGAGCCTAGCACATAACAATATTAATACTAACAGCTAGAATTAGTGCATGCTTACAATATATATTACCTTATCTTCAATAGCATTAGGTTTTATTATTTAATTATCTAAGTTTACATGAAGAAATAATTAACTTTTTCTATGTCGGTGGTTCTCAAACTTGTAATGCATCAGAATTATCTAGGAGGCTTTTAAACATACCCACAGGCCCTGCACCTTAGAGATTCTGACATGTAGGTGTGGGGTGGGCTTTAGAAATTATTCTTTTGAAAATTTTCCAAAAGGATTCCCACTCCCTGGGATATGAGAATATGCTGGGCTAGAGATTTTAAAACATTTCTATTTTAAACATCTCATATAAAGAATGAAAATGGGCTAGGCGCAATAACTCATACCTGTAATCCCAGCACTTTGGGAGGCCGAGACAGGCAGATCACTTGAGCCCAGGAGTTCAAGAGTAGCCTGAAAAACATGACAAAACCCTGTCTCTCCAAACAAAACAAAACAAAAACAAAAAAGTAGCCAGGTGTGGTGGTGTATACCTATAGTTCCAGCTACACAGGAGGTTGAGGATCCCCTGACCCTGGGTGGTTGAGGCTGCATGCAGTGAGCTGTGATCACATTACTGCACAACAGCCTGGATAACAGAATGAGACCCCATATCAAAAAAAAAAAAAAAGAATGAAAATGAATCAAGGCAATAAGCAGAAAAGCAAGTAATGAAGCTTCCAGATACTCCTGGGGCATATAAGAATCCTAGTAACCTAGAGTTAGAAAGGATTGAGAAAAAAGTTTAGGCCTCTGAAGTCAGGTAAGACACCATCAGACAAAGACAGGGCCCAAGAAGGACAATAACATCAGGAAAAGGGTAAATTCAAACATTAAAAACACCTTCAAAGGCAAACATCAAAGAAAAGTAACCTCTTGGCCTTACCAAAGGCATCATGGCCTGGATCATCTATGCTATGTGGATAGTCCTAAAAATCAAAAGTCGGGGTGCAGCAGGACCTTCTCTGCTTCAAGCCCAGGAAGATCTCCAGGCAACTGGAGCACCCATTCACGTGGATCAGCAGGCTGAGCCAGCCTACTCTCCCTATGCCAAGACCATGGTAAAGCAGGGCACTCTTTGCCCCATTCCCGGGCATAGCTTCAGGCAGTCAGAGGACCCGTTTGCCTGGATTGCCAGCCTGAGACGCCCCATCCTTCCTGTGTAGAGATGGTGGTATAGCAGGGCCCTCTGCACTCTGCACCCAGGCAGATCTCCAGGTACCTGGAGCACCCACTCTCCTGGATTAAGAGTTCAGGCCTCCACCCCTGCCTGTGCAGAGAACTTGGGGCCAAGGAGGTTTCCCAGCTCCATGCCTATGACCACCTCTGGGTGCTTGATGGCTGCCCACTGGCTTCTCCCTCAGTGTTAGTGATTGTGCCTGCCATCAGGGGACTGTAGGTGGCCTGGCCCCACCCATCTTGCTTCCCACTTCCCTGGGGCTGAGCAGGGAGCTCAGGCCACTGTGCACTCCACATATCAGCCCAATGCCTGAGGCAACAGAGAGTTTCTTCCCGTAAAAAAGCATCAAGTGTATAGCTAGCCACATTGGCTACAGCTGGCTAAGTGATCTTACCCATAAGCGCCATCTACTGGCTTGTAGGTCGAAACCTACAGCCCAATATAAAATCTGCCCAAAGAAGTATATAAGGCTATAGAAGCAAAGCCAAAAGATGCTACCTGGCATTCTCTACAATCATATCCCCTACGGAGTTGGGGAAGGGAAAGGGAAAGAAAAAAAACATTACAGGGACAGGAAAAGAAAAAGGAAAAAATCTTACCTGCATGAAAATAATTACAAAAATCAAAAGTGCCAGTGTTTCCAGATGAGAAGGAACCAGTGTAAGAATTCCGGCCAAACGAAAAACCTGAATGTAGTGACACCACTTGATAATCACACTAGCTCTCCAGCAACGGTCCCTAACCAAAATGGAAACTCAGAAATGACGGATAAAGAATTCAAAGCATGAATTACAAGGAAGCTCATTGGGATCCAAAAAAAGGTTGAAAATCAACACAAAGAAACTTGTAAATCATTCTAAGAAATGAACGAGGCAATAAACACCTTAAAAAGAAGTCAATCAGAACTTCTGGAATTGAAAACTCACTTAAGGAATTTCAAAACATTAGGGAAAGATTTATCAATAGACTGGACTAAGCAGAAGAAAGAATTTCAGAGCTTGAAGACTGATCTTTTGAACTGATCTAGTCAGATAAAAATACAGAAAAAAGAATTCAAAAAAAGGAACAAAGTCTTTAAGAAATATGCGATTATGTAAAGCAACCAAACCTACTAATTGCTTGCATTCCTGAGATGGAGAAAAAGAAAACAACCTGGAAAACATATTTGAGGGAATAATTCAAGAAAATTTCCCTAATCTTGCAAGAGAGGTAGACATCCAGTTACAAGAAATTCAGAGAACACCTGTGAGATACTACACAAAATAAACATCACCAAGACAAAAAAAATCACAAAACGATTCAAGGTCAATGCTAACGAGAAAATCTTAAAGGCAGTCAGAGAAAAAGGTTAGAGGAAACTCCATCAGGCTAGCAGTGGACTTCTCAGCAGAAACTGTATAAGATTGGGGGCCTATTTTCAGCATTCTTAAAGTAATTCCAACCAAGAATTTAATATCCTGCCAAACTAAGCTTCATAAGCAAAGAAGAAATAAAATCTTTTCCAGACAAGCAAGCGCTAGAGAATTTGTTACCACTAGACCAGTCTTACAAGAGATCCTTAAGGGAATTCTAAACATGGAAATTAAAGAAAAATAACCTCCAACCACAAAAACACAATTAAGCACACAGCTCACAGACCCTATAAAGCAACCACACAATAGAAACTACAAAGTGACTAGCTAACAACTTCACAATAGGATCAAAACCTCACATATCAATATTAACCTTGAATGTAAATGGTTTAAATGCCCCACTTAAAAGGCACAGAGCTGAATTGGATTTAAAAAAACAAACAAACAAACACCCATCTATCTGTTGCCTTCAACAGACCCATCCCGCATATAACAATACCCATGGGCTCAAAGTAAAGGGGTGGAGGAAGATCTATCACGCAAATGAAAAACAAAAAGGAGCAGGGGTTGCAATTCTTACAACATATAAAAGAGACTTTAACAGTAAAAAAAGCACAAAGAAGGACATTACATTATGATAAAGGGTTCAATTCAACAAAAAGACTTAACTATCCTAAATATAAACCTACCGGACACTGGAGCACCAACTCATAAAACAAAAAAGGGAATGCTTATACGTTGTTAGTGGGAACGTAAATTACTTCACCCACTGTGGAAAGCAATATGGAGGTTTCTCAAAGAACTTACAACAGAACTACCATTTGGCCCAGCAAACCCAATGCTACGTACATATCCAAAAGAATATAAATTATTATGCCAAAAAGACACATGCACTCTTATGTTCATTGCAGCACTCTTTACAATAGCAAAAACATAGAGGCAACCTAGATGCCCAATAGTAGATCAGACAAACTAAATGTGGCACACGTATACCAGGAAATATTATGCAGCTGTAAAAGAGAATAAAATCACGCCACTTGCGACAACATGGATGCAACTGGAGGCCATTATTCTAAGCAAATTAACACACAGGAACAGGAAATCAAATACTGCATGTTCTCATTTATGAGTGGGAACTAAACATTGGGCACTCATGGACTTAAAGATGGCAAAGACAGACACTGGGACTAACAGAGCAGGGAGGGAGGGATGGGAGCAAGGGTTAAAAAATTAACTGTTGGGTACTATGTTCACTACCTGGGTGACAGGGTCATTCATACCCCAAACCTCAGCATTACACAATATACCCATGCAACAAACCTGAACATATACCCCCTGAATCTAAAATAAAAGTTAAAATTTTTTTTAAGAGGGGAGAATTTCAAGTTAAAATCTATGTTCATAGATCCCTAACTCCAAGCACATAGTAGAAAGAAATAAAAAAATCTTCCCTGGAGGAATGCACTGTGAACCCAAGTCTAAAGAGTTACCACAGTCACACAGGGTTCCAATTAAAAAAAGAAGTTCATGATTCAAAAAAAAAAAAAAAAAAAAA
>NW_012101254.1:7608113-7609700 GCF_000951045.1 Mandrillus leucophaeus
GAGAACTGCTTGAACACTGGAGGCGGAGGTTGCAGTGAGCAGAGAAAGTGACATTGCACTCCAGCCTGGGAGACAGAGCAAGACTCTATCTCAAAATAATAATAATAATAATAGGGGAACTGGGTGATCTCACTGACAATATTTTTAAAAGTCATTTCAAATGGGAATTCAATATACTATTCTTGCAACTCTTCTGTAAATCTAAAATTACTGCTAAAAAAGTTGTTTTCTGAAAGATGACACAAGAAGACATGAAAAGACTAAATAATCCTATAGTCATGAAGGAAACTAAACCAATAATTTACAATCTTCTCTAAAACTACGAGTTAGTTTTGCTTAAAAATACAACATTTAGTGACTAAGCGATAAACTTACTTAGAATCAACTCCAAACAGACTTTGTTTTGTGTTCTTGGTATAAGATTGTCCAGCCTTAAAGGTGTATTGTATGGTATTACATAAGAAAATACAGGTATGAAAAAGAAAAACGAATTCAACCACAATAATTTTTTAAAATCTCACAAAGAAAATTGAGTTTTACCAAACTCAAAGAACAATTTCAGTCTTATGTAAACTCTTCAAGAAAGAGAAAATATTCATTCCTCAACTCATTTTATGAAGCCAGTATAACCTTAATACCAAAACCAAATAGTGTAAGAAATGAAAATAAGTAGGTCAATCTCACTTTTTTTTTTTTTCTTGAGGCGGAGTCTCACTCTATCTCCCAGGCTGGAGTGCAGTGGTGCGAGCTCCGCTCCCCCCCACCGCCCCCACCCCCGGGTTCACGCCATTCTCCTCCTTCAGCCTCCCGAGGAGCTGGAATTACAGGCGCCCGCCACTATGCCCGGACAAATTTTTGTATTTTTAGTAGAGATGGGGTTTCACCGTGTTAGCCAGGATGGTCTTGATCTCCTGACCTCGTGATCCACTCGCCTTGGCCTCCCGAAGTGCTGGGATTACAGGCGTGAGCCACCGCACCTGGCCAGTCTCACTCTTGATCATAGATGCAAAATTGTACATAAACACAAGTATCCCTCATAATTCAAACTCAACACAGAAAATGACTATAGCAAATTTTATTAAAGATATAGCTGATATCCTGTTATTCCAACTTATCTTAATAAAATATAAATATCAAATAGACTCCAAAAAAAACAAAGAACAAAAAAACACAGTATCCCTCACTGTTCATATTCTAACTACTGACTCTCCAAAATTCAGGGTTTCCCAAATTATGCAATACAACATCTGTCTGACACCAAATAATTTCAAAATTAAATAGTACCGCTTTCCTTTCAAAGATGTATTATCCTTATAAATCTGAGTTTATGGTAGTTGCTGTGAAAAAGAACATCCCTGCCAGGTGCAGTGGCTCACGAGGTCAGGAGATTGAAACCATCCTGGCTAACACGGTGACACCCCGTCTCTACTAAAAATACAAAAAATTAGCCGGGCATGGTGGTGGGCACCTATAGTCCCAGCTCCTTGGGAGACTGAGGCAGGAGAATGGCATGAACCCGGGAGGCGGAGCTTGCAGTGAACCGAGATCGCCCCACTGCACTCCAGCTTGGGTGACAGAGCGAGACTC
>NW_012101254.1:7612765-7614361 GCF_000951045.1 Mandrillus leucophaeus
TGAACCCGGGAGGTGGAGCTTGCAGTGAGCTGAGATCTGGCCACTGCACTCCAGCCTGGGCGACAGAGCAAGACTCCGTCTCAAAAAAAAAAAAAAAAAGACATGCTAGAGAAAATGGAACAATTACTACCAGAAAGACTACATTCCCTGATCACAATGCAATTCAAAGTCAATAAGAAAAAGACATAAAATTGTCATACATTTCAAAACTTAAAGCTATACCATATGACCCAAGGAAAAAGCTATAAATATTTTTAAAACCAAGAATGAAAAAATAATGAAAACACTACATTTTGAAATCATAAAATGTAGTAAAAGCAATACTCAGAGAATGTATTCCCATCAATGCTTTCGTTAGAAAAGAAGAATGACTGAAAATTGAGCTAAATGTCTAAGAAGTTACCAGAAAGAACTTCCTCACCAAGAAAAAAAAAGGCACAAATATAAAAGCACAAATTGATGAAACAGAAATCACACACACAACAAAGAGAATAATTAAACCAAAAGTTGGTCCTTTTTCATTTTTTAAGAGGTCTTGTTATGTTACCCAGGATGGAGGTGCAGTGGCTATTCACAAGCACGATCATAACACACTGCAGCCTTTAACTCCTGGACTCCAGCAATCCTTCTAGTCTCAGCCTCCAGAGTTGCTGGGATGGCCCTGCTCCACCACACCCAGCCTCGTTCTTTGACATGACTTTAAAAAATACTGCCAATGAGCTCAAGACAGAAAATAACACAAGGTAATTAAAAATGAAAGGGAGAACTTAACAACTGAGAAAGCAAAGATCAATGTTTTTGTTGAAAACATTTAACTAATAGATTTGAAAACAAATGTAAACAGTAAATTCAATTAAAAAGATACATAACCCATTAAAACTAACCTAGGACACAGTGATATAAACATATGGTTAAATAAATATTTTAAATGGAGAACAAGAAACAAATCTTTCTTACAGAAGAATTTCAAATAATTTATGTAGCTACTCCTCCCTCTGGGAGGTGAAACTTAATTCCCAGGTCTTCAGCCTTGAAGGTGATTTAGTATCTTGCTTTCAAACAATTAAGTAGGGAAAAGAAAAAATAATGACTTTACAGTGAGTAACATGGCAATCACTACTTTACCAAGTGATGAAGGTTAATTTAACACCATCAGTGATGTCATGGATATTACATGCCCCCTAAAATGATGTGATGACAAAGGCCTTTCCTCTCTATGTTAGTTTTCCCACAATCCCACAAGGAAAACATCAGACAAACGCCGACAGAGAGAATATCTGCCCAGTACTCCTCAAGAGGAAAAATCAAGGTCACAAAAATAAAGAAAACCAGAAAGTGTCATAGACCAGAGGAGACTGGGAAGACATGACAATTAAATACAATGTGATACTCTGGGAACCCTGGACAGAAAGAGTATATAGGATATAAATGAAACAAACAAACAAACAAACAAAAACCATAAAAAAAAAAAACCCTGTTGAAATCTAAATAAGGTCTAAAGTTCAGTGAGCCAGTGTTAGTTTCTTAGTTTTGACAAATGTACCTAATGGGAGAACTGGCCAGGTGTGGTGGCTCATGTCTATAATCCCAGCACCT
>NW_012101254.1:7616091-7635094 GCF_000951045.1 Mandrillus leucophaeus
AAAAAAAAAAAAAAAAAAGAAAAGAAAAAGAAAAGAAAAGAAAGAAAGAAAAAGAGCATCCCTGAGTGAAAATCAACACGGAACAAGAAGTGAGCATGGCAACCGCAATGCCTTATCTGATTCCAAGGTTTGAGAAGTTATGCATTGCTCTGAGATGCACACATATCCCACTAGCAAGGGACTGTGGTTATTTACAATTAAAATAAAAATATATTGAATTTATGTGTATGATTTTTTCAAATAACTAACAAGTTATAAGGACATACATACTAACTTGTTTGAAACTAAATAAATGTAGTTGTTAGGTATTTCTTTGATTTGAGGATACCATGAACTGGAAAGTTTGGGAGTATCTGAAATACTCATATAACATGGTATTTCTCACTATCCAAACTAGGACTGAAAAAAATGGAGATAGCAAAAAATACTTCAAACTGAAGAAAGTGATGAACAAAAGATTAATACATCTCATGACCAAGCTGAGTTTATGCTAGAAATACAAGTGCAGTTTAACATTATGAAAGTATGAGGCCAGGCGTTGTGGCTCACGCCTGTAATCCCAACACTTTGGGAGGCCGAGGCGGGTGGATAACCTGAGGTCAGGAGTTCGAGACCAGCCTGGCCAACATGGCGAAACCCTGTCCCTACTAAAAATACAAAAATTAGCTGGGCATGGTGGCAGGCGCCTGTAATCCCAGCTACTTGGGAGGATGATACAGGAGAATCTCTTGAACCCGAGAGGTGGAGGGAGGTTGCAGTGAGCCAAGATTGCACCACTGTACTCCAGCCTCGGGCAACAGAGACTCTGTCACCAAAGAAATTTATAATAACAATAAAAATAAAAAAAAATAAAAATTATGAAGGTATAAATATCATTCACAAGATTAAGAAAACAAAAGAGAAATCCCAAATGTTCATCTCAATCATTACTGGTAAAACGTTAGATTAAACTCAGCATTCCTGATAAAATAAAATAAAAAAAATCTTAAAGAGAAGCTCCTTGCTTCATAAAGGTAATATAGAGAACACAGAACACACTGTAGATATCTGTGAAATACATGAGGCATGCTCTTTAAAATTACAAATAACACCCATTAATCCCCACTTCTATCCAACACTGTACAAGTCTAGCCAGCACAGTAATAGGTAGGAAAAGGTATAGGAATTGGTATGAAAGAAACAAAACTTGGCCAAAAGATGGGAGAAGAGAAACTAAATGATAATGCATGGCAGATTTTTGTGGGCCAGGCCTAAAAGTGGCATAGATTACTTCTACTCACATTCTACTGACTAGAATTCATTTACATGGCCATTCCTGATGCAAGAGAGGTGGAAAATTCAACCTAACTCTGTGCCCAGGAAGAAGAGGAAATTTTCAGTGTATATCTAGCCATCCTCTGCCACAAACCAAAATGGAAAATAATTTGGCATTATCTGAAATTAAATATGCACAAACCCCATAACTCAGCAATTCTACTTCTAGGAAGAGATACTTTTGCACATGCATACCACAAAATAAGTTTAAGAATACTCATCGCTCAGTTGTTCATAGTAGAAAAAAACGATGTATCAGTCAACAATAGAACAAACTGTCACATACCCATAACTGAATAGTATAAAGCCAGGAAAATAAATGTCCTACACAGCAACATAAATAAGTCTTTAAAAATTGAAAAAATGTAAAACATAGATAGTAGAAGAACACATACAATATACAGGCATACCTCCTTTTATTGCACTTTGACTTACTGGGCTTTGCAGATACTGTGTTTTTTATTAATTGAAGGTTTGTGGCAACCCTGATCCAAGCAAGTCTATCGGTGCCATTTTTCCAAAAGCATGTGTTCACTTTGTGCCTCTGTGTCACATTTTGGAAAATCTCACAATATCTCAAACTTTTTCATTATTATTATCTCTTTTATGATGATCTGTAATCAGTGATCTTTCGTGTTACTACTGTAATTGTTTTGGGGCACCATGAACATGTAAGCCCATTTTAATCAACAAATGTGTATGTTCTAACTGTTCCACCAAACCAGCCATCTCCCTATTACCTGAGACACGATAATACTAAAATTAGGTCCATTAATAATCCTACAATAGCCTTTAACTGTTCAAGTGAAAGAAAGAGTCACATGCCTCTCACTTTAAATCAAAAGCTGGAAATGATTAAGCTTAGAGAGAAAGGCACGTCAAAAGCCAAGACAGGCTGGAACTAGGCCTCTTACACCAGTCAGCGAAGTTCTGAGTGCAAAGGAAAAGTTCTTGAAGGAAATTTAAAGTGCTACTCCAGTGAACACACTAACAGTAAGACAGCAAAACAGCCTTGTTGCTCATATAGGTAAAGTTTTAGTGGTCTGGATAGATCAAACCAGCCACAGCATTCCCTTATGCCAAAACCTAATGCAGAGCAAGACCCCCAACTATCTTCAATTCTATGAAGACAGCGAGATGAGGAAGCTGCAGAAGTTTGAAGCTAACAGAGATTGGTTCATGATGGTTAAAGAAGCTGTCTCCATAACATAAAAGTGCAAGATAAAGCAGCAAGTGCTGATGGAGATACTGCAGCAAGTTATCCAGAAGATCTAACTATGATGAAAGTGGCCACAGTAAACAGCAGATTTCAATGTAGATGAAACAGCCTTCTATTGGAAGAAGATGCCATTCAGGACTTTCATAGTTAGAGAGGCGACATCAATGCCCAGGTTCAAAGCTTCAGAGGACAGGCTAACTTAACTCTTATTAGTGGCTAATGCAGCTGGCGACTTTAAGGTAAAGACAGTGCACAGTGACTATTCCAAAAATCCTATGGCCATTAAGAATTATGTGTAATTTACTCAGCCTGTGTGCTATAAATAGAACAATAAATACTAGATGACAGCATGTCTGTTTATAGCATGGTTTAATGACTATTTTAAGCCCACTGTTGAGAACTACTGCTCAGAAAAAAAGATTCCTTTCAAAATGTTACTGCACCTTGCCACCCAAGAACTCTGATGGAGACAGACAAGGAGATTAATGTGTTTTCCTGCCTGCTAGCATAACATCCACTCTGCAGCCCATGGATCAAGGAGTAATTTTAACTATCAAATCTTAGTATTTAAGAAATACATTATATAAGGCTATAACTGCCATAAATAGTAATTCCTCTGATGGATCTGGGCAAAGTAACTAAAAACCTTCTAGAAAGGCTTCATCATACTGGATGCCATTAAGAACATTCGTGATTCATGGGAGATCAAATATCAACATTAACAGGAGTCTGGAATAGATTGGTTCCAACCATCATGGATGACTTTTATGGCTTCAAGACTTCAGTAGAGGAACTAACTGCAGATATGGTGAAAACAGCAAGAGAACTAGAATTCGAAATGGAGCCTGAAAAGTGACTAAATAGCTGCAATCTCATGATAAAACATTAATGGATAAGGAGATGCTTCTTATGAATAAGCAAAGAAAGTGGTTTTTAAAGATGTTATCTACTCCTGGTGAAGATACTGTGTGAACACTGGTGAAATGACAACAAAGGATTTAGAATATTACAGAAACTTGGTAAAGCAGTGGCTGAGTTTGAGAAGACTAATTCCAATTTTGAAAGAAGATATACTGTGGGTAAAAAATGCTATCAAACAGCATCACATGTTACAGAGAAATCTTTTGTGAAAGGAAGAGCCAATCGATGCTGCAAACTTCACTGTCTTAAGAAATTACCACAAGCATTCCAATATTCAGCAACCACCGTTCTAATTAGTCAGCAACCATCAACATTGAGGTAAGACCCTCTACCAGCAAAGATTATGATTCACTGAAGGCTCACATAATCGTTAGCAATTTTCAGCAATAAAGTATGTTTTAATTAAGGTATATACATTATTTTTTAGACATGCTATTGCACACTTTAGATAGACTATGGTATACCATAAACGTAACTTTTATAAGCACTGGGAAAGCAAAAAATTTGTGTGATTCACTTTATTGCAATATTTGCTTTATTGTGGTAGTCTGCAACTGAACCCACAATATCTTGTAGGTATGTCTTATTATTTTTATAAAGTTTGATAAAATAAGTGGGTCAACAGATAATTTAGGCATAGATACATATGCAGTAAAACCTTTTTTAAAATCAAGAGCATAACAGTCAAAATTCAGCATAGTGTTCACACACTGGGGAACAGTGCAGGAAGAGGAATACGTTGAGAGAGGCTTACACACGGAGTTTCCACAGTATTGATAAAATTCCATTTCTGAGGCTGATGTACATGACACTGCTTAGTTCACATTAACATACTAAACAATGTTTTTATATCTACTTTTATATGGAGGATAACACATTTTTATAAGATGATTAAAGAGATTGGAGAATATTTTATTTAAAATGTTTTATTTAAATAATATTTAAATATTTTATATAAAAATAACTTAAAATTTTAATTTAACCTTACTTCTTATTAGCCAAAATATATTGATTGTCTTGATTACCTAAAGAAATATTCAAGAAAGTGCTAGTTACTACATAAATTTAGAAAATAATTTAGAGTTTATTTTTTAAAACTTTACTGTTGCCAGGTGCAGTGGGCACATGCCTGTAATCCCAGCTCTTAGGCAGGCAGACTGCTTAAGCTTAGAAGTTTGAGACCAGCCTGGGCAACATAGTGAGAACCCATATCTACAAAAAATTAAAAAATTAGCCAGGTGTGGTGGCGCACCCCTGTAGTCCCAGCTACTGGGGGAGGCTGAGGTGGGCGAACTGCTTGGGCGTGGGAGGTCAAGGCTGCAGTGACCTGAGATTACGCCACTGCACTCCAGCCTGGGTGACAAACTGAGACCCTGTCTTTACTTTAAACTTGCTAAACTTTACTACTTAACAATCCAATTACTTGTTGCTAGTCTTCCCCAATCACGTGTCTTGTCAGCAAATTGTAGTTAATATCTCTGACAGCTACATTAAGTTCCAGTGTTCTTCCTAAATTTTAATTATAATGAATATTTTTTGAAACGACAGAAGGAGTAACAAGAAAAAATTAAATGGTGAAGGCATAATAATTCTAACCAAGATTAAACTGCCTGATAAGGAAGGAATTCTTGTATTCTGACCTCCGGTAAACAAAGGAAGAAGGGGCCAGGGGCAGTGGCTCACGCCTGTAATCCCAGCACTTTGGGAGGCCAAGGGAGGTGGATAGACCGAGCTCAAGAGTTCATGACCAGCCTGGGCAACACGGTGAAACCCCGTGAAACCCTGTCTCTACTAAAAATACAAAAAAAATTAGCCGGGTGTGGTGGTGTATGCCTGTAATCCCAGTCCCTCGGAAGGCTGAGGCAGGAGAATTGCTTGAACCCAGGAGGCGGAAGTTGCAGTGAGCCGAGACCATGCCACTGTACTCTAGCCTGGGCAACAGAGCCAGACTCCACCTCAAAAAAAAATTAGAACGAAAGAAAAAAGAAAGAAAGAAAGGAGGAAGGAGGAGCTGTTTTCCAAAGAATGATCTCTAGAGGAATCCCGATCAATAAAACTGTCAGAAAAAGACATTAAGATGTTATGGATCTGACCAGATGCAGTGGCTCATGGCTGTAATCTCAGCACTTTGGGAGGTGGAGGTGAAAGGACAGCTTGCAGGCAGGAGTTCGAGACCAGCCTAGTCAACCCAGTGACATGCCATCTCTAAAAATTTTTTTAAAAACTTCGCTGGGCATGGTGGTACATATTTGTAGTGCCAGCTATTTGGAAAGCTGAAGTGGGAAGATGGCTTGAGCCCAGGAGTTGGAGGTTAAAGTGAGCTCTGACTGTACCACTGCTCTCTAGCCTAGGTGACAGAGTGAGGTTCTATCTCAAAAAAAAAAAAAAAAAACAAAAAAAACAGAAGATGTTAAAGATCTATTAAATCCTTTTCTCCTGGTATTGTTAAAAATGTAGTTTCACTGACTCATTAACTCTTATAAATGAACAGCATTAAAAAAAACCTAAAACTATAGAATTGTATAACGCTTCCCATGTAAATTGCATGCATATTTTAAATATTCTATTTTTCTAGTAATTTTATGACAAATCTTTACACTACTATTTACATACTGTAAGATAATAACATGTACTGAAACATTGAAAACACAAACTACTTGCAGAGAAAATCAGTTTGACTTGATGAAAACTGAGGTACAGAATATTGTGAGGTAAACAGAATAGTTTTATTTCAGTAATTCACACTCTATGCATATCATATAAATTGCTATGAATGCAATCCAAAGAAGATATTTACTATGAGAGTAATAACAGTAAGAGGCAATAAGGTTTAGAGGATGGAAATTAGAATAGGGCTTGAGAAACAAGCACAGGAATAAATACTATCACCGAAAGAAATTTCTATCTAGAAAGAAAGCAAGAGGATGTAAGTTCAAACACAGTGACAATATAAGAATATATATCTCTGGCCCAAGGAATATCCCAATTAATGCCATTGTTAGGACTATGGCCAAATAAAGTAATGAAAGCAAAGGCATACACAGTATAAGTAACAACAAAATAATAACGAATGGGAAACAAAAAACATCATAATTTCATTGCAGACAGGCGCAGTGGCTCGAGCCTGTAATCCCAGCACTTTGGGAGGCCAAGGCACGCGGATCACTTGAGCTCAGGAGTTTGAGACCAGCCTGGACAACATGGCAAGACCCCGTCTCTACAAAAAATACAAAAAATTAGCAGGGCATGGTGGCACATGCCTGTAGTCTCAGCTACTCAAGAGATTGAGGCAGTAGGATGGCTTGGGCCAGGGAGGCAGAGGTTGCAGTGAGCCAACATCACACCACCACTGAGCTCCAGCCCAGGCGACAGAGCCAGACCCTGTCTCAAAAACAAAAACAACAACAACAAAAAACATAATCTCAATGCTGCCCCCAAGAAATGCCCAATACTTTGATGAACTTTTGAGACTGACAGACTAAAGAAGGGAATGGGGAATATACAATAAAATGAAATTATAAAACTGAAGCTACAGGGCTCTGCTTTATTATAATAGCACTAAGTCTGAAGCATATAAAAATGATTAATTGGCTGGGCTCACGCCTGTAATCCCAGCAGCTGGGGAGGCAGAAGCAGGTGGATCACCTGAGGTCAGGAGTTTGAGACCAACCTGGCCAACATGGTGAAACCCCATCTCTACTAAAAATACAAAAATTTGCTGGACATGGTGGCTCACGCCTGTAATCCCAGCTACTCACGAGGCTGAGGCACAAGAATCGTTTGAACCAGGAAGCAGAGGCTGCAGTGAGCCAAGGTCATGCCATTGCCCTCCAGCCTGGACAAAAGAGTGAGACTTGGTAAAAAAAAAAAAAAAAAAAAAAAAGATTAACCATACATAATAAAATAGTAAAAGGGCTGTATATAAGTTATAAGATATTCCAAATTAATAGTTTAGGGGAAAAAATATAGTATATTTAAGCCATAGTTAAGCCTCCAACTTGTGGGGCTTTCTGCTTCCCTATTTGCCCCACTGTGTAAATAAAACTTTAAAAAAACCTATCTGTAAGGGCCTAAATCTGAGACACTCATCAATCCTTCCCAGAAAATACTTGTAAATACCTTCCCACTTTAAACTGCTACAGTTTTTGTTGCTTTGTCACAGTAGACACTGACTATACTGAGAGAGATGATTTGCCATTTATGTGATATATCTGATATCTTCAAATATTATATGTTATACTATGAAATTTATAATAAAAGTATGCCGGTTTCACCAAGTAGAATAACATCCCTTAATAGGAAGATACTATATTTTGTGTTTCAGAATGTCCAGTATATTGGAATACAGTGATAAAACCACTTTCACCCCAGAGAATATCTGAGTCATATGTGTACATCATTCCTTATATTCCACTTGCCCATCTTGGTAAATTTCCACATCACTATCAAAATTGACAACATCATTCTTACAATACTAGATTGACAATTTAGGCAAAATTAGTATGTCCTCTCTTGTGTTGTCTCCAACATTAAATCACACAGTTCTGTCAATTCTCTCAGCAATCTCTGAGAAGTCTCAATTCTCTATTTGGATTTTGTTTCTATTTATAAATCTCTGTCCAGGTCCTCATCTCCTGTGCTTGGGCTTAGCAACCACTCTAGTCCATCATACATGTAAAACTAGATCTTTAAGAAGTGATTTTTTTTAACTACGAATTGGGTACGAGCTTGACTATCTGAACGATGAGTTCAATAGAAGCCCAAATCCCAGAGTTATGCAATATATCCATGTAACAAAACTGCACATGTACCCCTTGAATCTAAAATAATGTTTTAAAATTTAAAAATAAGAAAAATTTAAAAGAAATGTTTTCATTTAATCTCTTCCTTCCTAATTAACTCCTAGAAGAACTTTTTCATTTTTGTTTTTTTAATTCTCCAGCTAAACAAATTCAAAATGCACGCAAGGCTCTTTGACAATTTCTCCCTGTCCTTCCTTCCCCAAGCCTCTCATAAGGCCTGTGGTACTCTACTTATCAGGCTTCTCTGCCAACTCCATATATACGCATAGCATGCAGACTTTCTTCAAATTTTTAACAAAATTCATATCCTTTAAGAATACTTTCCTAAGTTCACCCTGTTCTGATAATTTCTCCTTTAAAATTTCCTGATTTATATGTTACATAATAATTGTTCATATGCTTTCATTTTTTTTCCATTCTGCCCTTAAAGATTCCAGTATAGCAATATATTCCTGGCCATAGCAATGAATGTTTCTTTTATAACTTGTTACTATTCCTTATAATAATTTCAATTTTTTATACCTAATTTCATTTACAAGAATGCTGAATTTTCCCACTGAAATTAATGACTTACTTGGTTAATTTTACATGTCAATTTAACTAAGCCATTGTACCCGGATATCTGGTCAAACATCAGCTTGGCTGTCTGGGAGAAGGTATTCTTTAGATGAGATTCACATTTAAATCAGTAAACTGTGAGTAAAGCAGATTATCTTTCATAATATGAGTAGGCCTTATCTAATCAGCTGAAGGCTTTCAAGAGAAAAAGACTGAGGTGGCCCAAGGAAAAAGAAATTCTGCCTCAGGACTGCCTTCAGAATCAAGTTGTAACACCTGATTCTGGGTCTCCAGCCTTCCAGCCTACTCGACAGATTTCAGACTCTCCATCACCTACAACCACTGAGCCATTTCCTGAAAATCTTCCCCAGCCCCAGCCCCTGCCACAAACACAAACAATACTCCTATTGATTATGGTATTCCAGATAACCATTGGCCAATACACTATTCTCCAGTTTAAAATCTTGTTTAGTGACTATAGAGGATCCAAGATAAGCCCTTATGTCTCGCAATTGATTCATTCGTTTAAAAAATATTTGCATGTCTGCTGTGTGCTACATTCTGAAGATTCAAAGTTGATTTAACTGATGTCTCTGTTCTCAAGGATTTGAGGGAGATTTAGTTGAGAAAAGAGATAATTAAAATAACATGTAAATATCATAAGGTTATGAGCTCAGGATACTACTCATGGAAACAAAGAGGAAGGATGTATAATTGAGGTTCCTGTACCAACTGAACCCCACTTCCCATAGGTAAAACCCTGTTCATCACATACTGACTCTTGGAAACCAATTATATACCCTAAGCATATAAAGTAAAAACACAAAAGCACAGTATGTAAAAACAAACACAATATAAATATTACATTGTTAATATTCCTTTTGGATTATTTCCTTACACGAGCTGAACTGGCGAAGGAATCTTAAAATAGGACTTAGAATATTGAAGAATCTTGTTCCAGTTTGAAAAGCCAAATGGATTAACAGGTTGGAAAGATACACACAAAACCTCACAGTTCATAAACCTCAAGCATACCAGTTAAAATGAATATTGTAGAATAGCATAAGTCTTTAATTCTTTGAAATGTAATAGCACATTAAATCATAAAATCCTTATTTTGAAATCATCTTAAGTATACACAAAAATGATTAAAATTTAAGTTTATTTAAGAATACTTTCAATTAATTTGCTCTAGCCTTTGCACTTGTAAGTATGCCATCTTATATTACTAAATATAAAAATTCAGGATCTAGGTTTACAATGTGAAACATAACCTCTAAATTAAAACATCTAAAAAATCACTAACTTAAACCTGATAGTCAAACCTTAATCAAATCGTACAAAATGGTAAATAAAACAAAGTTTTTTTTTTTGGGGGGGGGGTTTGGTCCTATATTTAAATTAGGAGGTTTCTTTAATTCCTAGTAGTTTGAGAATTTCATAACTTTGTGAGACTACTATGCTAAGGACTATTTTATAAGAACTGCTGTCAGTATTACTGTATGGCATTTTATTCTTTAGGTTAAGTAATCAGAAAAACATTTCCCAATATTAACTAAACCGATATTATTAAATGAACACGGTCTTATAATTTTCCACAAGTATTCTATAAGATAAATTTGCTTTGCTTTCTAGAATCACTGAACGAATCTTGGTGTAGCCAGCCTCCATTTTTACAGATGCCACAAGTTGTGATCTACCCAACGATACTGTAGTTTAATCCTTGTCAAATTAGCAGGGGACACAATGGGGTTCTTTTGGTATCACAAAACCAGTAAAACTTCCATCTCCATAGCAGGCACACAATAAATCTTTGTTAAATGAATAAATGAAATGCTCACAGGTCTGAGATTCTTACAGTCTGAAATCTCATGATCTCACTCCTGAAAGTTCACCTCAACACAGATGCTGTCAAAGATAGATTTTCCTCTGCAACTACAGGGGCTTCCACATACAGTGTGAGAACATACACCATATACAGCAAAGACATGAGACACATTAACACTTCACGAAGTAATTGAGGCAAATTATCAGAGATCTCTATTGTGCCCATAAAAGCTTTGTATTCAAATACTAATACCTGCTTGCCTAGTTGAAAGCTCAATAACCGCTGCGCAGAGGTTGGAAGGCTGAAAGGGCCCTAAGAAATCACTTAGGACATCAAAAAAGCCTCATTGTGTCCCTTGCTGATTTGACAAAGATTAAACTACAATATCATTGGGTAAATCACAACTTGTGGCATCTGAAAAAATGGAGGCTGGCTACACCAAGATTCTGTAATTGATTCTAGAAAGCAAAGCAAATTTACCTTAAATACTCTTTTGGAAAGTATGATACTTCAGAGGTCCTACAAAAATGGTTTTTAAACTTGTTTAGGTGATAGAAAGTGTCAAGACTCCAATAAAGCTACAGATACTTCATCTCAAAAGAATTCCCACATGGATAAAACTTTATATATAATATCAGGAGATTTAATGAGCCTCTGAAGTAGTCCATGAAACTCATGTAAGAAACTTCCGTTTTGTAAATTTAAATAGAATTCAATACATTGGAGATGTGCTAATAAGTTTGAAAACAAAGCAGTATTTTCTATCTAATTCTTTTGATTTTTAAAAACAAGTTATGTTCTATTTATTTTAAATTTCAGACAATAGCGAAGAGGAAGAGGTGATTTCACAACTATCAAATAGAAACATGGTTTTGAAGAACTGAAAAATACTAGCTTAGATAACTGAACTGCGCTGGTAAGTCAGAGTTCCAGATAAGTGACAATCAAACCATTATTATTACATAAATATCAATCCCAATTCTAATAAAACAACTATAAGAAAAATATTTATTTAGAATCCCAAAGTTAAACAAACATTTGGCTCATTTAATTTTCTTCAATGAGACAATCCATTTAAAGATAGGACTTTAATAAAAACATAAAACTAAGTATAAGCAGTTACATCACTATAATGGCTTAAATTCCTGAAAGATTAAACATCAATCATGTATTTTAAAAGTGAAACAGTCTCATCACATCCTAATTTATAATTAAGATTGGTTAAGTATGTTGAAACTACAACATTAATTTGTTCAGTATTTGTATTTCTAAGGATAAAATTTTAAATGCTTTTCAAATGTAAGAGGAAAGAAAGCTCAGAGGCCTAACTTATCGTAGAGAAGGAAAGAAGTAACAATTACACAATTCTTTAGAGGTTAATTAAAAACAGGCAAGTAATACCGATGTTAAGGTTTTTACAAACCATCTGCACAACAAACCAAAAGGATGCTAATATCTGCTCTTGTAGTTTAGTTTCCGATGTACATCTTTTGTGCAAATTTCTCCCAGGATGTCTCTTGTCTAAAGGGGGTCCCCAGGGAACCAGCAAGAAGAAATTCTATGATTATGTTCTGATGCAATAAAAGCAAAGACCTTTCTAATCCTAAATTTGAGAAAAATAATGACTCTGCCCCACTTGTGACAGCAATACCCCCATCAAGAACATGAAAATAAAATGGCTATAATTTCTGGTATATTCCTTTTGTTTTTTCAGTTGAATGATACCTAATTTTCTTTTTTTTTTTTTTTTTTGAGACAGAGTCTCGCTCTGTCGCCCAGGCTGGAGGGCAGTGGTGCAATCTCGACTCACTGCAATCTCTTCCTCCTGGGTTCACGCCATTCTCCGGCCTCAGCCTTTTGAGTAGCTGGGACTACAGGCACCCGCCACCATGCCCGGCTAATTTTTTTGTATTTTTAGTAGAACTGGGTTTCACTCTGTTAGCCAGGATGGGTCTCAATCTCCTGACCTAATGATCCGTTCGCCTCGGCCTCCCAAAGTGCTGGGATTACAGGCGTGAGCCACGGCACTCGGTGCGATACCTAATTTTCTTAAAGTTTTTTTCAGTAAGTTATGAAATCATAAATTAAGCATGTTTTATTATAAATTACAAATTACTGTTTATTGAATTCACAAAAGGAAAACATTTAAACAAGCCTATGTAACATATTTACAGCAACATGAATTCTGGATTCTTCAATGTTCCACTTACAAATTATTATACTTAGGAATTGTGAATCTAGCACTGTGTTTACTTGAATAACTGTACATTTCCTTCACGTAAATTACACTGTGAAAGGGATCGGGAAATGAGGCAAATACCAGGATCTTAGTACACAGTAATCTTTATAATTCTAATTTATCTTCTATATTCTTATTTCTGTTTATCAAAGAATGGTACACTACCTAAAAATTGCAAAGATAATCAGTAGAAGAGTTAAGTTAGAATAATCTAGATTTAATGCTTCTCTCCTCTTCAGCTGTTTTAGTTTTCTAAGAAAGGCTACTTAAAGCTAAAGATATATACTGGGTGAGGCCTCACAGGGCAGACTTTATATGTGAATACCTGTACGCATGACAACAGGAATTCAAAGAACCAGGGTTTCACTCCCAAGACTTGCCACTAACCTGCTTTTGTCACATCAGGCATATAACTTATAAGGGACTTAGTTTTTGCCACCTGTAAAATAAGGATGTTGAAACATGATCTCCAAGGTCATTTCCAATTAAGATACTTGCGTAAGTCCACATTTATGTAAGTATATGAATAACAGAATTACAGTAAATCCATCTGAGAGTATGGACATAGGTATACATGTAGGAAGGGCAAAGGAATGTGTAAAAAAATAAACATTCAATGTTTACATTTGAAGTTTCCTTTCACAGGCAGGGTTGAGACTTTCCATAAAGAAAGGCCCAGAAGACCCACTACTCTCATCCAAATCCACAGCACCCTCCTTTTATGCCACTGCTATACTAATATCTACAAGCAGTATAACCTAAGAGTGTGCTTCCCCCGCAATATAACCATTCTCATATCCAATCCAAGGTAGACTGATCCACTCTATCTCAATGAGGGTCGACAAGCTTTTCTGTAAAGAGTTTAATAAATATAGGTTGCCTTTCCCTTCTCAATAGTGCCATCCATCAAGACAGTGCTTGCTGCCAACCTTGACTTCTAACAAATTACTCACTCTGGCCTTCTGACAAGAGTCAGTCCTTGACTCTTCTTGATCCTGGCAAATAAACTTCTGGTACCACTGTATCACGTTTTTATTGCTACTTAACTCCTTTTTCCCTCATTAATTCAAAGCTACAACTTCACGACTTCATCCATCTTGAACCCCAAATGTCAGTATTACTATCACTCATCATTGGCCCAGAAAGATGGTAAGAAAATAGAAACAAAAGAGAAGGGCACAGAGACAGGGTGGGTTCAGGTGAAAGACAGGTGAATGGTAGTATTACCTCCCTTTTCTAGACTCTAAAAAGGAACCAGGTGCTACCTTACTGTTGATTTAAATTAAAATGTCTACTTCCGTGGGAACAGAGAACATTTCACTTTATGCAAAGTGCTCCCTAATGAAAGAACTGTTGTAACAGGGGGGGGAAAACCCTCAGTAAGCTTTTTTCTTATGCTTTTATCTAGATCACTCTGCTTCCAGCTGTGAAACTGACTGATGTTTTTAAAGCTCCCAAGGAGCCTCTATAAGAAACCATGGTTACTGGTTCAAAACAGCATCAAAAAAAAAAAAAAAAAAAGGAGATGATAGCAATTTGAAGAGAAAAACAGTTTTTTAAAATTTTGTCAAATGAAGCTATAGCAACAAGGAGTAGGCTGATGGCTGGGCAAAGGCTTCAACATGATAATGTCTCTAAGAGCCATCAGGGTGCTTGATCTCTCAGCCCAGAAGGCCCAGCACCTCAAGGGATCATTTTATCTTACCCAAGAGTGATCCCCCAAAGCTAATTTAGTTATTGACTATGGACAATATCTTATAAACTCAACGAATATTCTCGTCACAAGGTCACTGAGTTTGCTTTACACAGAAGCTTACTTGGAAAAAAATTAAGAGCACAAGGTTGCTTAATAAGTATATGAATCTGAGCCAAAACGGTACCTATTATTTTAATATAAAGCTGTCGGCCGGGCGCGGTGGCTCACGCCTGTAATCCCAGCACTTTGGAAGGCCGAGGCGGGCGGATCACAAGGTCAGGAGATCGAGACCATGGTGAAACCCCGTCTCTACTAAAAATAGAAAAAATTAGCCGGGCGCAGTGGCGGGCGCCTGTAGTCCCAGCTACTCGGGAGGCTGAGGCAGGAGAATGGCGTGAACCCGGGAGGCGGAGCTTGCAGTGAGCCGAGATTGCGCCACTGCACTCCAGCCTGGGCGACAGAGCGAGACTCCGTCTCAAAAAAAAAAAAAAAAAAAGCTGCCTAAGTCATTCTTTCCAATCTTTTTCAAAAAGTTTCCATCAAATGCTCATCTTTTCAAACACTTTAGTGACCTTGTCAGTTATTAAATAATTCATTCCTTTCATACTTGAGAACCTATCATATTTCAGGCACTGTATGAGACACGGGATATATCACAATAAAGAAAACACACAAAACTCAAGCTTTTATGAAGCTTATAAACTAATGGAGAAAAGAGACACTAAACACATAACTGCAAATTGCGTTAATGTGCTAGGAAGAAAAAAATAAAAGGTATTTACTGGGATTTCAAGAAAACTTTCTTTAATTTTTCAAGAGATCAAATCCTCACAGCTATTGATGGTGGTTTTCAAGAGATCAAATCCTCACAGCTATTGATGGATACATAGAAATGGTGATGGATTCATCATACTCTCTACTTTTGTATATATTTATAAATTCTTAAAATAAAAATTTAAAAATGAAAGAAATAGGAAGAGACCTGAAAGATAAGTAGGTGTTAAAGGAGCAAAGCACGTCAGAGAAGAGTGTTCTCTAGGCCAAGAGAAGAGCAGATGCATCAACTCGGAGAACTGGGGAGCCTGGCATATTAGAGGGATTGAAGGAAAGATTTGATAGCCTGGTCTCTAGAAACTATTTTTTTAAAGCCCCACCAAAAACTAAAGAACTGTCACATCCACAAGCTACAGATGGCAGATATTCCAAACAGTAATAATGGAAGCTAACTTTTTGAGCCTTCACTAAATGCCAAGCAGTGTGCTAAGAGTTACTGCACTTTATTTCATAGATGTCTTAGAACAATCTGTGAGAAAGATACATTTTTTCCTAGTTTGCAGGGGAGGAAACTAAGGCACAGAGAAATCAAGAAACTTGCCTAGAAATGTCTGATTGCAGAACCTGTACTTTTTCTTAACTACAATCATAAATACTGCTTACCATATGTCCAGGTAACATTAAATTCTTGGTCCATTTCCACAATTAGCTTGGCCTTTGTGCTTAAATTATTTCATCTCTTGCTCATTTCACAAAATGGAACAGGAGTAGATTTTATATTAAGGTCTTCCTAGCTTTTAATGTATCTTTCCAATTACGTTACTACTTTCTTCATACCAGAAGTTTATACTTACAGTATTTTATAGATCATATGATATAATTTAGGCGAATATCTAAATTTTGATAATTTATTAATCATTCAACAAATACTGGTCATCTTTGTGACAGGTGCCCCACTAGGTGTTAGGAATACAGCAGTAAGCAAAACAGTTCAAAATCTCTGCCTGCATGGCATTTATAATTTAGTGAGAAGAGACAGACAATAAATAAAACAAATAAGCAATATAGTATGTTAGAATATGGTAAGTCCTATGGAGAAAAGAAATCAGGAAAGGAGCAAAAGAATTGCTGATTTCCCCATGCCAATCATGAGCAGGAATTTGTTGGCACTAAGGCAAATAAAGACAAGCAATGTCTGATTCCCTGCATTGAGCTGACTACAGTTTGGTAAACACAAATATGAGGAATTCTACAAAAGACAAACAAAGTGCCATGGGTCCACATAGGGAAGAGCTGCAAGGCAGAAGAAACTGAGTTGCAACCTGGATTTTACTCTCTTAAAAACAAAAACACTAAAAAGAAAAAAAAATTCCCAAAAAGAATGTGAGACCTGTATATTAAATCCACATTCCTAATTTTATAAAACCTTATTGATAAATATTTTAAGAAGATTTGAAAAAATAGAGACACATACTATTCTCCTATTTGAGAAGACTATAATTAAACATATCAAAGTTATAAGCTTAATACAAATCAAATAACTATAACATGTTTTAGAAACATAATCTTATAAGAATCTCTACTACAATTAAAAAAGTAAATGTAAGAAAAGCCAAGAAAGTCTTGAGAAATGGGAGTACTGAAAGTAGATATGCTCTCATGATTATGAAAAGATACCAGTATGCTTTTCTCATTTGCTTTTCCTTCCACTGACTTCCCTCCTATTCTATGAGTAGCATCCATATCTTTGGTAAAGTTTAAAAATGAAAAGAGAAAGAAATAGTTAATATTTACCTTATGAATTAAAGAAAGAATTGTACAGTAAGATAAAAGTTTTTTAAAGTCTGGTTTTCCCAAAGAAGGAATTTGTTAGACACTAATATATTCTCGCCAAGATTGAAAGAGTAGGATTATAGTTTCTTCCATAGTACAGAGCAGATATCCCTTCTGCTCATGACAGTTAGAACATGGGGCTTGTCAATTAGGGTAGAAAGATGATATAAATTTGAAAAAGTATAAATTATATCCCCAAACACCTGATTCTGGACAAAGGATTGTGGGATTAAAAGGTGAGACAGAGATAGAAGATGCAAGTGACCAATACTCCCATCATCTTTCAGGCAAAGGCTGCAGAAGAAAAGAATGTCTGAGGGAGTAAGGAAATCCGGGAGCTGGAACAGTCAGCTTCACTTCCCACGAAGACTGTACAAAATGACTGCCTTCCAGGAACTTCCCTGCCACATGTGCACACACACACTTTCTCTCACACACACACAGACACACACACACACACCACCAACTTCTTTCCTCTCCCTATGCCTACTCAACAGAAGCTGGAGATAGCCACACCAAAACATATGCACAGAAACCAGGAAGGTTGAGGAGGAATGTGAGATCAGCTCTGGCATCTCCCTTATTTCTCATGTGCCATGGAAGGTACTAGGAAATTTCTGTGTGCTCTAAAGTAGTACGGGAAAAGTAACTTAAGATACAGAATGACGAGTTTGCCAGCGGGGCAAAGTAATTCCATAGCAAGAGGCCTGGAAGAGAGAATACCTGGCGGCTCAGGAGGCCAACCCAGACCTCAGGCTATCTGTGACACCAGGAAAGATGGCCAGTGAATCCCAAGAGTCAAAAGAACAGGTCTCGGGTAATATCGTTTGCTAGTTTACTAGTTGTAAACCTCAGTGGCCACAGTTCCAGAGAGAGGCCAGTAAGAAACCAGAAAAGATAGTACATAGACTAGGGTCTTGGTGTGCTTCCACCACTACAAGTTCACACAAGCCAACCCATAAGTCTAGATTCTGTTATGGGCAGGTCTGAGGAAGAGATAATATTTGAATGAATGGTATCCAGAAGCTGAAATATCCAAACAGAACAATTTAAACTATTGGATAAGATCCAGTTTACCAGATGGGAGTTAAGTCTGGTACTCTTCCTCAGGCCATCCAGTGACCAGGGTTCATCAAAAGAAACAGATAAGAAAAATAAAGAAGCTATATTTTCTTGCACACCTGAGTATGAATAAGGTGTGATCCTACTACAGATTTCATGATGATTATTTTATCTGAGAATTGAACAGAAATACTTCGCACATTAGAAACCAATATCACCTTAAGATTAACAGTGGACATTCAGTTGAAGATGGCAGACTGAGCCCATTCATCTACCTCTTCTCCTACTAAAGACCTCAGGTCAGAAGGGCAGGCCACAAAACAACTGAGTGAAAAACCACCAGTGATGGCCAGTACAACTCTAATGACAAGTAAGTGTCAGCCACAGCATTTATCATGAGTCTAAAGTCTTTGTCTGATGGCTTATAGTGTGAACTTTGAAATGGAGATAATAGCAGGCTATAGACAATCTCAGTGGAGAGAGGGGGTGGGGAAAGGAAGACAACTCAGAACTAATCAGAACTCTTCCAGCAGAAAAATTCCTTTCCTACAGCAGAAACTGAGGGACAGGGCCCTGCTACCAACCTTGTCTCTGCAAGTGCATGATAAGAAAAATGAGTCCAGGGACGGTAGCTCAGGGCTGTAATCCCAATGAGACCGAGGTGGGAGGATCGCTTAAGGCTGGGAGATCCACACCAGCGTAGGCAACATACAGAGACTTCACCTCTACAGAGGGGAGGGGAGGGGAGGAGGGAGGG
>NW_012101254.1:7635268-7652699 GCF_000951045.1 Mandrillus leucophaeus
GGGTAAAGGAAAGCCCACCTCTCACTCACCACAGCAAGCAGGAAGCCAACTACAGAGTCCCATGGTCAGCCACGATGCTCAGTGGGTAAGACAGTATTTTGTAAAGGGGAATAATGATCTGTACAGAATTACACCAGTTCCAAGATTTCAAAGGCTATCATTCAACTATCAGCATCAAAATAATTTAAGGTGTTTATGTGCCCTACTCTAGACTTACTGAATCAGATTTTTGTCCATGGGACCAGGAACCTACATTCTACCTGGGCCGCTAAGCAATGGTTATATACTTTGAAGTAAGACAACCACTGATTGTGACCTTTACTTGAAAATACTGTAAAGAAGAAAGCTAACAATCACTGGCCACTTAATAAAAACCAACGGAGGCAATAAGGTGAAGAAGTAGAGACACAATGACCCAAAGAAAATACAGTAAGGCAACAAAAATAAATAAAATTTTCCTAACTTTATTGGTATCTTGAGAGAGATTCAAGAGGCCAATATATCCACAGAACAACAACAACAAAAAAATCTGTTCTTATAATAATCAAGGAACAAGAAGAATTTTGGGAAAATAACAATTGTTTTCAAAACGAAATAATATGACTTTCAGTGAATGTCAAGATGGAATAAGCCCTTTACAGCCTATCTCCCTCACTGATTACAACTAAAAACTCTGGGCAGAATACTAAAAGCAACTTCCTGAAAACTGAAAAGTAACAATGTCAGGTATGTTGGAGAAGAAAGACAAAATGTGAAGAATAACCAATATGAAGGTAACTTTACTACTATTTTTTTAAATCCTTTCTTTTTCTACCACTCTGACTTGAGGGTGGGCAGAGTCCCAGAATTAGGCAGCAGACATACATGGCAAAACTCCAGGAGAAACCCCCTCTTTCTAGTGGGTATAAAACAAGCATCTGTGGGCTACAAAGTATGTGGTTTGGAGCAGTATGAGGGGAGTTCCCAGTTTCTTTACTCTTCTTTTTTTTTTTTTTCTTCTCTGCTGACTCTGCCTCAAAGCCAGTCTAAGTCATGAAGCTGCACTACTGAGGCAGTACATCTGAAAGCCTAAAAGAAACCTGTCCTTCTGTCCTGAGAAACGGGAAAGGGGCCAGAGTAGTAGGAAGAATATGGGAAGAATCTTCACTATGTATTTCTCTGGGGCATAACAGTGGGGGAAGGGGACACTAAGACTCGAAGAGAAAGAAACCCCTGCTACCAGTGAAAGGACTAGGAAAAGAGGCTCCTGGGGGCCAGACAGCATAAGGAAAGTCTCTGAGAGGACAGAGATCTAATTCCAAGTTGCATATGTGTAGAAAAAGCACAAAGAAATATAAAAGCTGGCCAGGCATGGTGGCTCACGCCTATAATCCCAACACTTTGGGAGGCCAAGGCAGGCAGACTGCTTGAGCCTAGAGTTTGAGACCAGCCTTGGCAATGTGGTGAAACCCCATCTCTACAAAAACAAAAACAAAAAACAAAAATTAGCTGGGCATACTCTGGGGCTGAGGTGGAAGATCACTTGAGCCCTGGAGGCAGAAGTTGCAGAGAGCTGGGATTGTGCCACTGTGCACTTGCGGTCCCAGCTGCTAGGAAGGCTGAGCTGGGAGAATCCCTTGAGCCTGATGGGTAGATGCTGCAGTGAGCCCAGATCATGCCACTGCACTCCAGCCTGAGCGAGAGAGGAAGATATTTGTCTTAAAAAACAAACAAACAAACAAACAGGCTCAAGCAATTCTCGCACCTCAGTCACGCGAGTAGCTGGGACCATAGGCGCGGACCACAGGTGCACACCACCGGCCCAGCTAATTTTTTTTTTTTTTTGGAGACTGAGTCTCGCTCTGTCTCCCAGGCTGGAGTGCAGTGGCATGATCTCGGCTCACTGCAAGCTTCACCTCCTGGGTTCAAGGGATTCTCCTGCCTCAGCCTCCCGAGTAGCTGGGACTACAGGAGCCCGCCACCATGCCCAGCTAATTTTTTGTGCTTTTAGTAGAGATGGGGTTTTTCCATGTTGCCGTGGCTGGTCTCCAACTCCTGAGCTCAGGTGATCCACCTGCCTCAGCCTCCCAAAGTGATGGGATCACAGGTGTGAGCCACCACCCCGGCCCCAAATGAATCTTTAAACTCAATGCAATCGTAATTAAAAATCCTTCATATGTTTGCTTTTTAATTTGATGAATATATTCTCAAGTTAATTTGGAAAAATATCAAAGAATAAAACAGTTTTGAAAAACTAATAGAAGAACACTTTAAAGCTACAATAACATTAAAAATACGTAATTATGCCATGACAGATAATTAGATCAAAGGAACTTTAGTAGAGACAAAGAAATATACATGTATGTGAAAATGTTACACTGGGTAAACTATACTTTGAAATCTGGGTAAAAATGAAACATTTACTAAATGCTATCAGAACTAATCTAGATTTCTACATATCATTTATAAAAATTATGAAAGAGTAAATATTTTAAAATATTCAAAGAAGATGAAAAACCAATAAACACATGACAAAGTCAAAAAAACTGTAACTTAACTAACACTCCTTTTTTAATCAGATTGCCATTATGTTAAAAAAAAAATCTGTGAATGTAAGTGTCTGCATTCACTGAGATGTATCAAACATTTAGAAATTTCTACACTAAAAAAAGAGAAAAAATGTAGAGGAAAAAGTAGGTCTGAATACTTAAACATTTCAAAACTTCTATACATAAAAATATCGCAAAGTAAAAAGGCAAATAGAAAGGGTAAATGTATTTGCACAAAACATGACAAAGTTAATATTCTTAATATATTCAAAATTCATACGCAATAGTATAAAAATTGGTAAGACTCCAATGGATAAGTGGATAGAGAACTCTAAATACAACAAAGAAACAAATTAAAATGAAATGCAATTATCTACATGCCAATTTAGCAAACACTAGGGTGGTGGAACACCCAATGGGATAATGTGGTGAAGCAGACATGCTCACTTGCTGACAATGAGCAAAGGTTGACACAATCTTACTAAGGAGCAATCTGACATACTAAGAAGAAAGAACCTTAAAAAAAGCCGACAGTATTATTAAAATTTGGGAAAGTCTTCAATTCTAGCCTCACATTTGACAGCTGCATTACAAGAAAAGTCACATACCATTTTGAGCACCGGTTTCTTCAATGTAAAATATCAATACCAGTCATTAATTCACAGAGTTGTAATATTTAAAAGAGAAACAAAGCCTGCAAAAATGTCTGAAAAACTGCAAAGCACAGGGTTGCCCAAGGGTCTGTGAACTTTAGGAAATTTTTGAAGATCTTCAAACTCTGACTGAACATGTGTGAATGTTTGTGAAAAGATCTACACAGATTTAAGTAGACTCTCAAAGGGGCCCTGATTCAAAAGAAAGCTGAAAACCACTACAGGCATGGAAAATAAAAGAATCTTCTTCCTAGTGTCCAACTTGTTTCCTGACACACTATAGGCCCAAATTAGGAATTCACTGTAAAAATTCAGATAGTATTTAAGATGATATTCAACTTACCCTGTTAATTTCTAAGCCCCTCAGAGTAGTATTTAGTGATTTCTGAGGAGATTAACTCATTCTCTGATGTAGCTGTAATTGGAATCTGAAATTAGGAAAACAGTAAGTCAATCAATTGGATCTACTTGGATCAATCACATGAAATTAATGCAGTCTACTTTGGAAAATGGGTGGGGGAGCAGTAAGTAAACTTAATATACTTAAAGTACTATTCTGAATTCATTAAGATATGCATAATTAATACATAAACTACACTGGGACATTTCTCGAAGCAAACAAAAATAAAATTGCATATATTTTAATAAAATGGAATACAGAAAATTAACATTCTACAAAACAATTTTTTTATCATTTTAAAAATAGCTTTTTAAAAAATTGACATTTAGTAACTATATTTATGGGGTACAGTGATATTTCAATACATATATAGAATGAGTAATAATCAAATCAGGGTAATGGCATATCAATCACCTCAAACATTCATCATTTCTTTGTGTTAGGAACATTCAAAATCCTCTCTTCTAGCTATTTAAAAATACACACTAAATTCTTGTTAATGATAGTCACCCTACATTGCTATAGAACACCAAAACTTATTCCTCCTATCTAACCTATAATTTTGTAACTGTTATCCAACCTCTCCCAATACCTGCCTCCCAATTACCCTTCCTGCCTTTAGTAACCACAATTATACTCTCTACTTCTATGTGCTCAACTTAGTTTTAGCTCCCACAATATGAGTGAAAATGTGCTATATTTGTCTTTCTGTGTCTGACTTAAATATTTAACTTAATACAGTCCTCCAGGCTCATCCGCGTTGCTCCAAATGACTGAATTTCATTCTTTTTTATGGCTGAATAGTATTCCATTTTGTATATATACCGTATTTTCTTTATCCATTCATCTGTTGATAGACATATAGGTTGATTCCATATCTTGGTTACTGTGATATGCCGCAACAAACATGGGAATATACATATCTCGTCAACATACTGTTATCCTTTACTTTGGATAAATACCTAGTAGTGGGATTACTGAAACACACGGCAGTTCTGTTTTCAGTTTTGAGGAGTATCCATGCTGTTTTGCATAATGGTGGTCCTAATTTACATTCCCACAAATAGTGTATGAGTGCCCTTTTCTCCACATCCTTGCCAGCATTTATTTTTTGTCTTTTTGATAACAGTCATTCTGAGGTGAAATAATCCTCATTATGGTTTTGATTTTCATTTCCCTGATGATTACTGATGTTCAACATTTTTTCATGTTGGCCTTTTGCATATTCCTTTTGAGAAATGTCTAGTCAGATCATTAGCCTATTTTTTAATTGAATTATTGGCTTTTTGCTGTTGAGTTTCTTACTTATTTTGGGTATTAATCTCTAATCAGAAGAATCGTTTACAAACATTTTCTCCCATTCTTCAGGTTGTCTCTTCATTCTGTTGATTGTTTTCTCTGCTGTGAGGTGTTTTAGCTTGATGTAATACCATTTGTCTATTGTTGCTTTTGTTGCACCTGTGCATTTGAAGCCTTAGCCATAAAATCTTTACCCATATAAATGTCCTGAAGTGTTTCAGATTTTACATTTAAGTCTTAAACCATTTGGAGTTGATTTTTGTGTACAACGAGAGATGAGGGTCTAGTTTCATTCTCCTGCATATGGATATCCAGTTTTCCCAGCGCCATTTATTGAAGAGGCTTGTCTTTTCCTGAATGTATGTTCTCAGTGCCTTTGTTAAAAATCAGTTGGCTATAAATATGTAGATTTATTTCTGGGTTCTCTTCTGCTCCATTGGTCTATGTGCCTGTTTTTATGCCAGTGCATGCTGTTTGGGTTTCAACTGCTTTGCAGTATATTTTGAAGTCAGATAATGTGATGCCTCCAAAGTCCTCTCCCACACCTCAGGAATTATTTGCCTATTTGGGGTCGTTTGTGGTTTCAAACAAATTTTAGGATCTTTTTTTCTATTTTGGTGAAGAATGTCATTGGTATTTTGATAGGGCTTGTGTTGAATCTGCACATTGCTTTGGGTAGTATGGTCATTTTGACAATATCAACTCTGTTAATCCATGAACATGAAGTATGTTTCCATTTTTTGTATGTCCTCTTCAATTTATTTCATCAGTGTTTTGTAGTTTTTATTGTAGAGATCTTTCACCTCCTTGGTTAAATTTATTCCTAGGTGGGGTTTTTTCGTAGTTATTGTAAATAGAATTGCTTTCTTTTCCAGGCTAGTTCATTACTGATGTATAGAAATGCTACTGATTTTTGTTATGTTGATTTTGTATCCTACAACTTTACTGAATTTATCAATTTTAAAACTGATTTTAAAAAAGTAGAGTTTCTAGATTTTTCTATATATAAGATCATGTTATCTGCAAACAGAGACCATCTGACTTCCTCTTTTCCAATGCAGATGCCCTCTATTTCCTTCTCTTGCCTATTTGCTCTGGCTAAGGCTTCCAGTACTATGTTGAGTAAGACTGATTAAAATGGGCATCTTTGTCTTACTCGTTTTCTTAAGGGAAAAACTTTCAACTTTTCCCCATTCAGTATAATGTTAGCTGTGGGTTTGTCATATATGGCCTTTAACTGTATTGAGATATATTCCTTCTATGTCTAATTTGTTGAGAGATTTAGCATGAAGGGATGTTAAATTTTATCAAATGATTTTTTTCTGCATCTATTGGGTGATCATACTGTTTTGTACTTCATTCTGTTGATGTGATTAATCACTTTTATTGATTTGCATATGTTGAATCATTCCTAGGAAAAATCCCACTTAGGTATGGTGTATAATCTTTTTGATGTGCTATTGGATTCAGTTTGCTAGTATTTCGTTGAGGATTTTTGCATCTGTGTTTATCAGGAATATTGGCCTGTAGTTTTCTGTTTTTGTTATATATCATGACCTTGGAGCTGAAGAAGCTGGCAGCCCGAAAAAACCCATAGGCCCAGACTCCCCTACAAAACCAACCAGCCAAACAAAACAAAATCCTGTTCTCTCTAGGCAAAAAATAAGGAAAGAGACAATCCAGACAGAGGCCATTATACCTAGCCAAACATCACCAAAAACACAAAAACAAAAGTAAAAAGCAACTCTGTGTCTGTAGCTCCCATCCACACCAGCAAAGGTGAGGTAGGGAGCCTAGATGTCTGCTCTCCTCTAGCTGTAATAAGGCATTCAATTCTCCCGACAATGGTGATGTCAGAGAAGGCCAGTAGGGAGCCAGTCCCTGCCATGTGATAATGAGACCTCCTTTTCCATAGGGTCAGTGAAGACCACATGGAGAGCCTGGACCTTCACCTAGTAGTAACAAGGTACCCTTCTCTCTTTCTGCCATAGGCTGTTTTTGGAGAAGCCTATTAGAGAGTCAGGCCTTTCACCATCACACCGTAAAGAGACTATCCCCCGGTGGAGGATATGTGGGGAACCATAATGACATATTCCTGCCCCTAACAGCCAGGAAGAAATCAACGGGGGCCAGAACTCCCACCCACGACCAGCAGTAACAAAGAATCTCTCCCTAAATTGAGTGTCAAGAGAGGCAAAGTAGAGAACCTGGACTTGTATCCCGACAGGATAGTAATGAGGCTTCCCTCCTTCTCATGTAGGGGCAGGGCCAGAGGACGCCAACTAAATCAGAATATTTAAATAAGACCCAGAGCATCAGCACGTAATACCAAAAATGTCCAGGTATCAAATAAAAATCACTCATCATACCAAGATCCAGGAATATCTCAAACAGAATGAAAAAAAGACAATCCACAGATGCCAATACCAAGATGATGGAGGTATTAAAATTATCTGAAAAACATTTTTTAGCAGCTGTCATAAAAATGACTCAAGGAGCCATTACAGACATACTTGAAACAACAAAATAGTTGAGTCTCAAAAACCAAGCAAGATATAAAGAACATACCCCAAAGAAAGAAAAGATATAAAGAACCAAATGGAAATTTCAGAACTGAAAAATGTAATAGGTGAAACAAAACATGTAGTGGATGGATGCAACAATAGAATGGAAGGGACAGAGAAAAGAATCACTGAACCAGAATATAGAACAATAGATATTATCCAGTCTAAACAACAGAGAGAAAATAGCCTGAAAACAAATAATTAGAGCCTCAAGACCTATGTGACTATAACAAAAGATCTATCTTCTGCCATGGAGTCAAACAAGGAAAGAAGAAAGTGGGCAGGGCTGAAAAAATGCTCTTAGAAATAAAACCAGATAACTTTCCATGTTTGGCAAAACATAAATTTACAGATTCAGGAAGTTAAGTGAACCACAAACAGGATAAACCCAAAGCAATCCACATCGAGGCATATCACAGTTAAACTTCTGAAAGCTAAAGACATAGAAAATGTAATAAAAACAGTAAGAGAGAAATGATAATTTACCTATAAGAGAAAATAATTCAAATGACAGCAGACATCTCATCAGAAACAAAAGAGAAATGAGAGAAATGGCACAATATTTTTTTACTGACGTTCACACCTGATCATCTGTGTCTATTTTTGCATCTGTTTTTTCTCTTGTTCCTGGCTCTTGGCATGTCTGGAATCTGGGGACTCAATGTCAAACACCGTATCATTAAAAACTATAAAGGATGTGAAATTTATCTTCAATTGAAGAGTTTCTTTACTTTCTGGTTGGCAGTGGGAGCTAATCAAATCAGAGATCAAGCTAACTTAAAGCTTGTTTTCAGTCTTATTAAGACCCAGTATACTTCTGGTTCACTCTTACCGCTAGGATGCAGTTGTTCAACCTAGGGTGTTTACCAGGACGCCGCTATCTCTAGCACCATGAAACTGCCGAAAACTCTGCTGAGCTTCTTAGTTTGTTAGCAGCCACTTTCTGCTCAACTTTCCTGCTTATTGGTTTGTGTTGCTTACTAAACTGTGACAACTCTTAAGGGAAACAAGGTTCAGACTTCTAAGCTCACTTCTCTGTGACTGTCTTAGCCACTCAAGCTCTAGCTACCTTGGTAACCATGAACTCCAACAGTCTCTCACCAGGGTTTGGGACCCCTGGTTTAACTGACCTCCCTGAGTGAACCTGTCTTATATGGCAAAGGTGGATTAACTCCTTGAATTATATAGCTCTTTCAATATCAAACTCTGTTGAAAAAGCATCAATGATTTCTCATACAGAAGAATAAAGTCCCACCTCATTAGCTAACTCTACAAGTCCACTCAGAATTCTGTCCTTATAAATGCCTAACTTCCTGCCTTATTCTCCAGTCAATTCCCACTGTCAGGTCTTTCTTCAGATAAATCCCTCTTCCTGGAGTAGCACTCTCACCTCCTGGCTCCCAGGAGAATCCATATCCTACTAAACTTGCAAACCCCAGTTCAAATTCCTCTAAAAACTCCATCAAGCAACTTGTTTCCCCTCTCCCTTACTCATTAAGGTATGTGAGAACAGGTTCTGTATGTGTATGTTTAAATTCTTTTTTAACTCAATATTATTCTGTTGCTCATTAAAAAAAAAAAAACTAATAATAATTTTTCAGTACCCACCACACGCCAAGCTTTTCTAAGCACTGGTTTTACAGCAGAGAACAAAAGAAAAGATACAGTCCCTGTTGTCACAGTGCTTACACTTAGATGAAATGAATATGAACTATTCAGGTATTAATTTAGCATAACATATCAAAATTTTCCCTGTTGACCAAGTAGGTTGTCTTCAGCTTTTACTATGACAAGTAATCGTATTGTGAATGCAGCTCTAAAATAGTTTTTTTTAATTCTTTGTTTTATTTACTTAGGGTCAATTCCCAAGAGCAAGATCATTAATCCATGCCCTTAGATATGTTTATGGCTTTTAAGATATACACTACCATACTACCACTCAAATGAGTTGTTCCAATTCCAAAAGCAATGCATGAGTATTTGATTCCCTATGGACTTCTTTATTATGGTTACTCAATAAGCATAAAAAAAGTTATTCACTATTGTTTTTAATTACCAATGAGGTTGAACTCTTTTCCTTATGAGCTAATGGGCATGTCCTTTATTAATGTAGTTGCCGGAATCTTAGTGTCATAAATATTTTCATAATACAATAATCATGTAAGGTCATATCTGTGTTTTCCACTTTGTTATTTTTCTTTTTAGTTTTAATTGTGTTGGTTTTCTTCATACAGATGTGCTTAACTTTTTATAATCACTTCTTTACAGTCTTCTTACTTTAGAAGATTACTATTCTTTGCAGTTTCACTAGTTTTTCCATTTTAAAAAGGTCAACCATAACATTTGCATATGAAAAGGCTCTACATGAACTTTCCTAACTGCTATCTGATCATCCCAAAACTTATTAAACAATTCTATCACTGACAGATTTTATGCTTGCTCATTGTATACTAAATTACTAAACTAGATTTTCTCAATACTAAAGATACTTGCTTTTCTTAAAATAATTATTTTCAGGTTTCTGAAACTAGAAGTATCAGCATCAAAATCCAAAAAAATTTGCCAGTAGCCAAGCAAAAGAGTAAGTTGTGAGATACGTCACTGCCCACCCATGTATAAACCTATAGAAAATACATTCCCAAGGAAGGTATCTGTCAATCCAACTATGACCACAGCTGAGTTAGCTGCATAGGTAAACTCAGATGTAGTTGAATTCTAACTTAAATCTGAAAGCATAACTTGCTCGAAAATGTTTTCAGAAAGACTGAACCGTGACAAGGCACTGAAATAAAAAGCTATTGTGATGCAAAAGTTGTCTGTTGCAAGCCAAGCAAGGGCAATTAAAAGCAGTAAAAATTGCACAATCTCTCAAAACAGATCATAGAATAATCAGAGCTGGAAGACACTGGTGGGACTAATTTGCATTTTACAAAGTACTATCACCCAAGTACTGGATATCAATCTGTCAAAAGTTTCCAGCTGACTCAAAAAGGAAGTTATTTAATTCACGGCTTATCTATAAAAAAACTGAAACCATGAGTTCAACCAGAAAGAAAAGCAGTTAAATTCTACACATTTCTCATATGACTCAAAATTATACTGGCAATTATAATGTGTAAAGAGATCAAGAAAGCAAGCACAGGTAAGGAAAAGCAGCATGTCAGAATTTGGAAGACAATTAGACTCAATCTTATGATTCCCAAAAAGATGAGGTAGAAGTCATATGGATAAATGGATAAATGGATTATTTTTAAACTAAATGTTTCTTTTTTCATGAAAATATATTAAACCTGTGGTATATGTCACAATTAATAGTGTTTGAATTGAGAAAATGCACTTTGTGTGTGAGTATATGTGTCTACATTTATTCGGTTACTAATTTATTCACTCATTCATTTGAGTAGAGAAAAGCAAGATTAGAAAAACACATAACAAAACTAAAGATATAATGCATGAAGATCAAACACTTTCAAGAGCCTAAACATTACTGTGATGCAGAAAAATACAAAATATATAAAGAAAATATAATCCAGCTGAAAAATGACAACCAGTTAGATAAACTAGCAACTAACAGAAACAAACAAAAAAATCTGATAAAATTAAAAGTAAATACCAGCAAACAGAAATAGCTGAGAAAAAGCAAATAAGTATGGGTCTTAATTCAGTTAAAAGTACTAAGAACTTATTTAAACTATGTGGCAATTGACCAAAACTCAGAATACCATAATTCTTGATCAACCACCCTACTACTGCAGTAGGTTCCAGACAGTGAAAGTGAGAGGGGAATGCATGAGGTGAAATCATTTGTTTATCGTCATCAAAGAGTTTGGAGACTCTTCTGCCTCAGTTACTGGTAAGCCAAATACCTGAAACACTGAGATCAAACCAACTTGTTTCTTAACTTCTTTAACTTAGACCCACATCTTAATCCACAGAAAAAGGAGGAGAAGAAGTTAATCAAGAATTTCCACAAATAGCCATGATAGAGGAATAGAGATTAGATTTGCTCTCTCAGCTTATACTACCAGAAAACTGGATAAAACAGATTAAACAATGGCTTTCAGATATTAGATAACAGTCAGAGCAAGAGTGGGATCCCTGAGAAAAGATGAAAAAATGATGTGAGTCCTACATTTGCCTGACCTCACACCCTTGAAACAGTTTACAGGATGTAGTGTACAGAGGGGAGATGGGGCTTAAACAGAACCTTACAGTCTCAAAGAGTTGAGGTCACTAAGATTGACAGTGGGGCCAAGGCAGCCAGAATTTGTGGACTAGCCTAACAGAGAGAAAGAAACTACATACAGAGACAGTGCCTTGGAGACATGCAAAGGAGTTCCCACAAGCTGTTGGGAGAGTGCTGATATGTCCTGTGTGGAAGGAAACCACCTGAGGTTGGAGAAAGGACTAGCAAACCAAAAAAAAAAAAAAGGCCAAAGAATTTCTGAAACTCTCAAACAAGGCTATGAATAGTTTGTATTCCAATAGGGTAGAGTGAAAAGACCTCCTAATCCATGAAATATCATGTAAAGTCCTCATAAGGAAATCAACTTCTAAATTAGCTCTAGGAGAAAAGTCTACTCACTACGCCAGACTCACCCTAACAAAGCTTCCTTAAAACAAAACAAGTCTTAAAGGGCATAAAAAAAAATTTAACTGCATGCCAAAACGTAGACTAACATTACTTAAAAGAATGGCCTCTTTGGCCGGGCGTGATGGCTCACACCTGTAATCCCAGCACTTTGGGAGGCCGAGGCAGGTGGATCACAAGGTCAGGAGATCAAGACCATCCTGGCTAACACGGTGAAACCCCGTCTCTACTAAAAATACAAAAAATTAGTCAGGCGTGGTGGTGGGCACCTGTAGTCCCAGCTACTCAGGAGGCTGAGGCAAGAGAATGGCGTGAATCCAGGAGGCGGAGGTTGCAGTGAGCCGAGACTGCGCCACTGCACTCCAGCCTGGGTGACGGAACGAGACTCCGTCTCAAAAAAAAAAAAAAAAAAAGCCTCTTTATCACAAAACCTAACATCCAGTAACATGAAATTCACAATGTCTGACAATCAAAATTTACCAGACATATAAATATGACCTATAACCAGGAGAATAACAAATCAATAAAAATAGACCCAGAACTGACAGAGAGCATAGCAAACAGAGATGCCAAAATAGTTATACATATTTTTAATACACTCAAAAAAGCAGAGAAAGCCGTGGAAGTGTTGAACACAGAAGTGCAAGATTTTTTTTAGGCCCAATTGGAGCTTCCAGAAATTAAAAATACAAAATCTGAAATGAAAAATACACTGCATAGGATCGACAGCAGATTTAATGGTTCGCTAACTTGAAGATATAGCTATAGAAGATAACCAAAATGAAGCACAAAGGAGAAAAATACAAAAATAATGGAAGTGAATACCACTGATTTGCAGCAATATACAAACAAGCTAAGATCAATGTAACTGAGGTCCAAAAAACAGAGGGAAAAAAAAGATTAAAAAAAACTTATTTGAAGAAAAAATGAGCATAATTTTTTCAAATGCTATCAAAAACAGAAACTTACAGATTCATAAGGGGCTCAACAAAATCCAAGCAGGATAAACAAAGAAAACCATACCAACAATTATCATAATCAAATTGTTGAAAACCAGTGACTGGGAGGAAAGAAATGTTAAAGACTGCCAGAAGAGGAAAAAAGATTGTGTATAGAAAAAGAAAGGTATGGATGACAGCAAACTTCTCATCAGAAATTATACAAATAAGAAAACAATGGAGCAAGATTGGAAGGGGGAGAAAACTTGTCAACCTCAAATTCTATACCCTGTTAAAATATATTTCAAATGAAGGTGGAAATGTTTTTAGACAAAGGCTGAGACAAATCCATTACCAGCAGATTATGCACTCAGAGAAATGATTTTTAGGCAGAAGAAAAAGAATATCAGATTCAAATTTTGATCTATACAAAGGAGAGTGCCAGCAATGGTAAATACGTTAATAAATATAAACGATATCTTTAAGTTTTGAGCTTCTGGTTTTTTTCTTTTCTCAATTGTTTTAATTTCAAGAAAAATCTGTTCTTACAATAGAAACTAAAAAAAAGCAGTAAACTCCCCCAAAAGAGTTCTTCTCCGCTGAACCATTAAGAGAGTTATACTGATTTTATAATATTAATTGGGCATATTTCCATCTTTTTTATAATCTCTAAAATAGTTCTCACCATAGGAATTATATGTTCCTTGAAAACTAAAAAGAATTAACCGGCAAAAGTTGGTTCTGGAGCTAGCTGGATGTAGCCCCAGACCAACTTTTCTTAAATCAGCTTGGGTGTTTCGTGATTCATTTCAAATAAATCAGCTTAGAGTTAATAAATAGTACTCACTTACTATTTTTAAAATATCTGTTCTATTCTTATATCTGCTTTATAAACTTAATTTTGGTTTTCCATCTTTTCCTTAGTAAGATTTGTCAGATATTTTTCCATTTTGTTTTTCAACCCTAAGAAACAGCTTTTAGATTTTTCATTTCTGTGGTTTCTGTTTAAGTCACCTATTTCTGCTTTTATCTTATTAGTATCTTCCCTTTCTCAGAAACTAGGCATTTATTTTGTTGTTTGTTTTACTAAATTCTAAGGTTTAGTACTTAGTACATTTATTTCATTCATTAACAGTGAAGTTAACAAAGACTATTAATCTACTTCTAAGCACAGTATGAGTCTTGGCCTGAATCTCATTTCAGGTGCTAAATGACCAGTTATTGTATATTTGATCTCCTGTTTGACCCTACATTTACTTAAGCAATTTTTCTGTTTGATTTATCCAAATGGTTAAAGTTGTACACTTTAAACTTCCGTTGTAGTCAGAGAACGGACATACGTAGTTTCAGCTTTTCTGGAATTTACTGAGGTTTTCCTTTGTGGTTTAATCTAAAACTTTTTTTAAATGTTGCATTAACTGGAAAACTGGAAAAATCAACTTAATCCCAAATTTAGATAAAAGCTTCATAAGTAACTAAATAAACCCCAAATCATCAATGCAGGTTTTACACTACATTTATTCAGGCTTACAATTTTTACTAGCATTAAATGCATCCATACGATATGAAGAGTAAGGACAGAGATTCTCAATTTTGCACCTAATCTAACTCTGGGTTTGCTGGGCTGGCAAAGGTCAACCAAAGAGTGTTTCTTAATAATGTAAGGAATTTCTAATTTCAAGAAATGTCAAAAATTCTCAAAAACTTTAATAGATGTTTAGTAACTTACACCTAAATGGTTATTGGGACAGTGTCTGAAAATATGTACAAAATATCTATCATAGTGCTTGATACACAGCAATCACTAAATATTAGCTATTTTCTTATATTTTTGTTTTTCTCGTATCCGCTTTCTTTTCCCTTAAATTCACTTCATCTCACATTCTGTATAGACCACATTAACTATGCCTCCTCATTTAAGATAATCTTCAAAGCAATAAACATTTCAATGCCTTCACCAAGTAACTGATAACAAAAGTTAAATTCAGCACCTCTCAACTATGCTTCCTCTTATATATCACCTTTTGGCTTCCAGAACATCCAGATTTCATTGGAAAGCATTTCATTTCATGATTAGATCTGAGAGTGGGTTTCTGTCATACACATTTATTATTCAAAAAAATATTATCAATAACCTATGGGCCCCCAAAAGCAAATCCCCTTCTTTAACACAGCAATGCCACTCAATAATAATAACTGGCCTTTGGAAAATAAAAGATACTTTGTGTGGCCACAGTCTTTAGTTTCTAAATACTTTAATATCACTTTCAAAAATACAATTAAAGATATGTTAAAAGGTTGCTTCAGTATACTCCTATATAAAATAACAGGTGCAGCTCAGGTGGAGAGAGGCAGGTGATGGAGCAAAGAAAAATACCACAACCTTTTTTTTTTTTTTTTTGAGACGGAGTCTGGCTTTGTCACCCAGGCTGGAGTGCAGTTGCCCATCTCGGCTCACTGCAAGCTCCGCCTCCCGGGTTCACGCTATTCTCCTGCCTCAGCCTCCTGAGTAGCTGGGACTACAGACATGCACCACCACGCCCCGCTAATTTTTTGTATTTTTAGTAGAGACGGGGTTTCACCCTATTAGCCAGGATGGTCTCGATCTCCTGACCTCGTGATCCGCCCGCCTCAGCCTCCCAAAGTGCTGGGATTACAGGCGTGAGCCACACAACTTTTAACTAGCTATCCCAGGTCTTCAGATAGTCACCTTCCATAATCTTCAAGAAAAAGTTACCTGTAATTGTGATCCTTCTCTCATACGAATGAAATCAAAAGTTTTCTTTCTTACTAGTGCCTATGTGCCTCCTTTCATGAATTGTAGTATCTTACTATGTCATAACGTCCTTTGCAGTTGGCTCAAGAGGAACCGAAAAACTCAAGAAGTTGGGACAGGCCACGTTTTCCCTAAATTGTTCCCACTTCATCCCCAGTAGACAAGTATTCTTTCGGAAACCAACTCAAGTGAGTAATCTTTCTTGAACTCAGAGCCTATCATTAAAAAGTTCCTTGCAGAGAACACAGAGATTACTCATTAAACCACCCTAACACATTATCGAGTTTTACCCACCTGTCCCAGGCCTAGGACTTCTTAAAGTGACTAAGCCATATTCTTCCCACCCCATTTCAAAAGTTACCTAAAGAATAAAGAACAATTTTTGGTCAAAAGTATGAAGTGACTGTCTCTTAAACCAAAAAGCATATTTACTAGATACTTATTATGTGCAAAACTGTGTACTAAGTGCTTTAAGATTATCTCATGTAATCCACGTAAAGTCAAGCAGGAGGTAACTACATAACACGTGTAGGAGTTATGGGGAGGAAGGAGTAAGTTTATCTAAGTATCAGAAAGAAATTCAGCAAGTAATACCAATAAAATCAAGTAATTAAAAGTAAAATGAGCCATGAATGAGCTGCTTACAGATCAGAAGAGAAATACAATAAAAAATACTAAACACTGTTCTAATACACTTGATCCTTTGGTTTCTGGATACACAGTGAGCTAATTCTAGCCTCTTAGTAAGTACCTTGTATTTGTAAAGGAGCAACGTCAGCTGGACTCTGAATTCCCTAAGTATTAAGACAACTTCCAAAATCAAAATTATAAACAAAAACTGGTCTTTAAAAGCTGAACTCCTTGGCCAGTGCACTAAGAGAAACAAAAGAAATAAAAGGTGTAAGGACTGGAGCAGAGGGATTAAAAATAAAAAGTTATAAAAGAGAGATACAAAAACTAGAGAGGCATAGACTCTAGGGATAGAAAGTCTGGATACAAATCCCAGCTCTAAAACATAGCACCTGGGTAACCTTTTCAAGTTAATATCTACTTCATAAGCATTCTTGTGAGGATCTAAAGAGTAAATATGTATAAACTGCTGAGAATAGAGCCTGGTAAATAGTAAGCACTATACAGTAAAACTGTCCCTTATAGGCAATGGGATTTTCTATATAGTACACTCAACAGACTCAAGAAATTATTAGAAATATGATTCAGCAGGTTGCTAAATACACATAATTCAACTGTATTTTTGGACCTTTTTCCTATGGAGTTTTTCAAAAAAGTTTACGGAATATTATCAAGAATTACTCCCACCCCCTCACGTGCTGTCCCCCAAATCACAAGTGTCTAGTTGCATGATCAACTAATGGCCAATCTTACTTAATCCTCACCCACAACCTCCCCTGTACTCCGGATAGTAATGAAGCAGGAGTCCAGGCATATCTTTCATTACATCAACATTTCATTGTGTGTCGCTAAAAGGTAAGGGCTTTTAAAAAATACATAACTACATACTATCATCTCACCTAAAAATTAACAATAATTCTTTAATATCAAATATCTTGTCAGTGTTAAAATTTCCCTATTTCGTAAATGTTTATTAAAATCTAGACTCAAAGTCCAGGCATTGCTGTTAATCTATGGTTTCCTCCTCCATTTCTCTTTTTTGTCCCTACAAT
>NW_012101254.1:7652749-7660242 GCF_000951045.1 Mandrillus leucophaeus
ACGGAGTCTGGCTTTGTCACCCAGGCTGGAGTGCAGTTGCCCATCTCGGCTCACTGCAAGCTCCGCCTCCCGGGTTCACGCTATTCTCCTGCCTCAGCCTCCTGAGTAGCTGGGACTACAGACATGCACCACCACGCCCCGCTAATTTTTTGTATTTTTAGTAGAGACGGGGTTTCACCCTATTAGCCAGGATGGTCTCGATCTCCTGACCTCGTGATCCGCCCGCCTCAGCCTCCCAAAGTGCTGGGATTACAGGCGTGAGCCACACAACTTTTAACTAGCTATCCCAGGTCTTCAGATAGTCACCTTCCATAATCTTCAAGAAAAAGTTACCTGTAATTGTGATCCTTCTCTCATACGAATGAAATCAAAAGTTTTCTTTCTTACTAGTGCCTATGTGCCTCCTTTCATGAATTGTAGTATCTTACTATGTCATAACGTCCTTTGCAGTTGGCTCAAGAGGAACCGAAAAACTCAAGAAGTTGGGACAGGCCACGTTTTCCCTAAATTGTTCCCACTTCATCCCCAGTAGACAAGTATTCTTTCGGAAACCAACTCAAGTGAGTAATCTTTCTTGAACTCAGAGCCTATCATTAAAAAGTTCCTTGCAGAGAACACAGAGATTACTCATTAAACCACCCTAACACATTATCGAGTTTTACCCACCTGTCCCAGGCCTAGGACTTCTTAAAGTGACTAAGCCATATTCTTCCCACCCCATTTCAAAAGTTACCTAAAGAATAAAGAACAATTTTTGGTCAAAAGTATGAAGTGACTGTCTCTTAAACCAAAAAGCATATTTACTAGATACTTATTATGTGCAAAACTGTGTACTAAGTGCTTTAAGATTATCTCATGTAATCCACGTAAAGTCAAGCAGGAGGTAACTACATAACACGTGTAGGAGTTATGGGGAGGAAGGAGTAAGTTTATCTAAGTATCAGAAAGAAATTCAGCAAGTAATACCAATAAAATCAAGTAATTAAAAGTAAAATGAGCCATGAATGAGCTGCTTACAGATCAGAAGAGAAATACAATAAAAAATACTAAACACTGTTCTAATACACTTGATCCTTTGGTTTCTGGATACACAGTGAGCTAATTCTAGCCTCTTAGTAAGTACCTTGTATTTGTAAAGGAGCAACGTCAGCTGGACTCTGAATTCCCTAAGTATTAAGACAACTTCCAAAATCAAAATTATAAACAAAAACTGGTCTTTAAAAGCTGAACTCCTTGGCCAGTGCACTAAGAGAAACAAAAGAAATAAAAGGTGTAAGGACTGGAGCAGAGGGATTAAAAATAAAAAGTTATAAAAGAGAGATACAAAAACTAGAGAGGCATAGACTCTAGGGATAGAAAGTCTGGATACAAATCCCAGCTCTAAAACATAGCACCTGGGTAACCTTTTCAAGTTAATATCTACTTCATAAGCATTCTTGTGAGGATCTAAAGAGTAAATATGTATAAACTGCTGAGAATAGAGCCTGGTAAATAGTAAGCACTATACAGTAAAACTGTCCCTTATAGGCAATGGGATTTTCTATATAGTACACTCAACAGACTCAAGAAATTATTAGAAATATGATTCAGCAGGTTGCTAAATACACATAATTCAACTGTATTTTTGGACCTTTTTCCTATGGAGTTTTTCAAAAAAGTTTACGGAATATTATCAAGAATTACTCCCACCCCCTCACGTGCTGTCCCCCAAATCACAAGTGTCTAGTTGCATGATCAACTAATGGCCAATCTTACTTAATCCTCACCCACAACCTCCCCTGTACTCCGGATAGTAATGAAGCAGGAGTCCAGGCATATCTTTCATTACATCAACATTTCATTGTGTGTCGCTAAAAGGTAAGGGCTTTTAAAAAATACATAACTACATACTATCATCTCACCTAAAAATTAACAATAATTCTTTAATATCAAATATCTTGTCAGTGTTAAAATTTCCCTATTTCGTAAATGTTTATTAAAATCTAGACTCAAAGTCCAGGCATTGCTGTTAATCTATGGTTTCCTCCTCCATTTCTCTTTTTTGTCCCTACAATTTGATTGTTGAAAAACAACAAGTCATATGTCTCTAAGAGTTCCCCATAACCTATATTTTGCTAACTGCATTCACATGGTGTCACTTAATGTGTTTCTCTGTCTTCTGTGTTTCCTGTAAACTGGCAGAGCTAGAGACTTGATCAGATTCAGGTTCAACTTTTTTGGCAAGAACACTTCATGGGCAGCCCTGTGAACTTTCATTAAGAGAAAACTAATGTCCGTTTCTTCCTGTGCTGTTAGCAGCCATTCATGATCTTTGCTTAGGTCCAGGAATTCATTAGAAAATGGTGATGTTTTATTCTATCTGAGAAAAGAAACTTCCTCTCTGCAACTATTTAGTTGCTCTGAAGTATAGTTGGCTCCTTAGCATACTCTGAAGAAAACTAATGAGTTTTTAAAGTATCATTATGAACTCATGGATTTAAACATATTTGATATGGTTCATTATATTGCAGTTAATGTTTACTGATGCTCAGATTGTCTCATCTTCTTTGATCAACCAGAGCCCATTCAATTAAGCACCTGAGTTGTCTTGTCACAACCCTATTAGTGTTTGATAACTTCACTGCAAGATGTTCAAACCCCACATCTGGAATCAGATTGAACCATAAACCAATTTTCATATTCAGCTGGTTTCTTTCTTGTTCTTTATTTTTACTAAATAAAAATCTCTAATTATAAATCATAAATCAGTGGCATTATACAGCCTGAATATTATGATTGAATATGGACCCAGAAATTACATAGCAAGATTTCTCACTGATTTTTAATTTCAGCATTCCTTTGAATGCTAAAAAAAAAAAAAAAAAAAGTATATACCACTTAAAGCTGGAAATTAAGTGCTTCAACTTGAGAAATTGAAAAAAGGATTCCTAATCTACTTTCTGCTTGCATTTTGACTCTGGAAAGTATTTCTTCATGTTCTATTTCAAAATTTGGTTGTGGTTTTTAGACGTGTATAATACAAATCTTCTTTTTTCTTTTCTTTTTTTTTTTTTTTTTTGAGGTGGAGCTTCACTCTTGTTGCCCAGGCTGGAGTGCAGTGACACAATCTCAGCTCACTGCAACCTCCGCCCGCCGGGTTCAAGCGATTCTCCTGCCTCAGCCTCCCAAGTAGCTGGGATTACAGGCACCTGCCACTGCACCCGGTTAATTTTTGTATTTTTAGTAAAGACGGGGTTTCACCATATTGGCCAGGCTGGTCTTGAACTCCTGACCTTGTGATCCACCTGCCTAGGCCTCCCAAAATGCTGGGTTTACAGGCGTGAGCCACCGTGCCTGGCTCAAATTCATTAAAAAAAATAATAAATTAGTAAAACCATCAAGTTTGAGGATACGGTCAAACTCTCAGAGACTGAATTATTTTGCACCGTAATTCAGACTTTTACAAAATCCTCATATTTCATCCTTAACATTGAAATTCATGATATCACGAATATAAAGTTGTAAGTAGAGACTATTTGAAATATCACAGCTACTAGGTAAGTTAGGTCCCTTGAAATCATAGAAATGACAATATCAGTAGCAAGTATTTATCTCATTTTACTAAAAAACTAATTAACAAACATGTAAGCCCTTTCCTCCTATACAGCTAGCATACCACTGTGAAAAAGCAAAATACTATTGCTGCTATTTTGTCATAAAACTGAAAAGAGGTGGCTTTAGTGGCCAAAACTGCTTACATTCACAAGTTTTACTATTTTATTCAACACTAAATCATGACAAAAAGTCACATTACTAAATGCCAATTCTCCTCTCTGAAAAAAGTGGGATATGAATTGATATCCTGCTGCAACTTCTTTTACTTAAAAAGCAAGTAGACCATTTCCTGCAGCTATAGTTGTTGGTGCTTTGATCAGAAGGACATAATGCAGCTTTTCTAGGCTATAATGGCGTAAAAAAACAACTGACCAAAAACAAAACATAAAACTCTTCTGCTATAGTGATTCTTCAGTGATAAACAGTAACACACCTGTATCAAGCACTAGTATATCCTCTGTACATCAGTGCTTTCATCCAGCTGAAAAACAAAATACTGGCATGTGCACATGACAGTAATTGCTTTTCCAGATGGTATGTCTTTGATAAAGGATTTGTGCCAAAAACTCATTTTACTTTCTCTGCAAGCATAATACTTGCTATTAACTTTGAAACTGGTTTTACAAGCTTCTCAATAGTGAGTAGACCTGTTTTTTGCTGTGAAAAGGATACCTCTGAATGCTACAGTAATGTGCACCTCCCTGTCTTAGCAACAACATTCATTAATTTCACATTAAGAAGCATTATTTTTCATTATTTCACACACATTTCATTCTTCATCACCTCTAAAAATTAATTCTTACAGAAAAGGAAACTAAGAAATATTAATTCAGTTCTCCCAAGGTAGCATGAAAGTAAAGCTTCTGCTCTTTCCATCATAGCACAGAAAAAACTATAGCAGGGAATATCCATTCCCTTAATATAACTTGCCAAAATTTGCTTTCAAATGTTTTACTGAGTTCAGACAAAACATTTTAAAAAGGTACCATTTTAACTTAATGTAAACTGTAATCCAGGACATATAACTTTGCAAATGTTCTAGGGCCTTAACTTACCGTCTCACGTATTGATTTTGCTCTTATCCCCCAAAACAACAAAATGCCATATTCTTTAAATCTGAAGTTCAAATGTATAACTCTTCCAAGCACAAATTTGTGAGATTTTTCACTTCATTTTCAAAATGGAAAATGAAAACTATGAATAGGGGCTATCACTCTGTGAACATCTGAAAAACAGTGAGGAGATATAAGACACTGATAAATGGCCAGGTGCAGAGGCTCATGCCTGTAATCCCAGCACTTTGGGAGGCTGAGGCAGGCAGATCACTTGAGGCCAGGAGTTTAAGACCAGCCTGGCCAATATGGTGAAACTCGTCTCTACTAAAAATACAAAAATTAGCCAGGTGTGGTTGTGCACACCTGTAATCCCAGCTACTGGGGAGGAGGAGAATTGCTTGAACCCAGGAGGCGGAGGTTGCAGTAGGCCACGATCATGCCACCACACACTCTAGCCTGGGCAACAAAATGAGACTCTGTCTCAAAAAAAGAAACTGATAAATAAGAAATTCCTAATTTAAAAATTTAAGCAACCTAATTTAGGCTATATGGCACTTTCACACAACCAATTACCAAACTCAATTGATGAAAACTTCCTATTCCCTAATCTTTACTTTTGTTAAGGTCTGAATATAGAACTTAAGTATATTACTTAGAAAGGGACTCTAGATTATGACTTGATGTGCGCATTCTATGACTGCACATAAATGGTTTCGGATGGGTGTATCCAGTCTTCCTAGCCCAAGAGTAAGCATTCTGAATAAAAGACATCTTCAATTTCATTTATAACGAAGTTACAGAATGATTTATATTCTTCCCCATATCTAGAATCATTCTTTACAAAGCTTGGGCATTCCGCTAATGTTCCTAAGTGAAAGTAAGGAGAAAAGATACACCTAAAAACAAGTAAAATGGCTCTGGTACTAAGACAAACTATATATTTAATCATCATTACTATTTGAGTTCAAATGACATCAAGCAAACAAAGAAAAGTACAATACATTTACTAGTTGCCAGGGATATTTCAAAACTTATCATCAAAGTAACCTCTTTTTCATCTGCTACTTGATTTGAGATAATTTTTCTTTAGCAAAAACTGCTCAGTTACACTAACCCCTTCCAGGAGGTAATCCATTTCTGGTAGCTGAGGCAGTCTTACTGATGGCAGCAGCGGCCCATCTAGAGCGGCTGCAGTCGGGTAAGTGTAGGAAGGGCTGTGTGCTCCACTGGGCCGGCAGGGGCTGGGAGCAGGCAGAAGGCCTGCCCTTCTGGGTGCAGCTGCAACTGCCTAGCCACCACTGTGGACCCAGACTTCTCTGCACTCTTGGGGACCCAGGAAGGCCCCCCATGCCCTTGCAGGCTCAGAAGTGCTTACTCCCACTGCCTGGCCTCTTCCTGCTCCCAGTACCTGCTTCAATCTCAAAGTTGAGGCCAAGGCCAGGCACTGTTGCAACCCAGCTGGGTGCGTGCTGACGAGCACGGGAGGGAGGCTAAGGAGAGGCTCGATGCTAGCCTGCAGGTGCTCCAAAGCAGGAACAGCCTGGGCACCACGAAGAGTGGTAGGAGGCAGATAGGCTTCTGGGCAGAAAGGGGCAGGTCCCTGAAAACCTCACCTTCAAACCAGGGAATGCTTGAAGCCTGGGGGCCAGGCTGCCAGTCCCGTGGACTGGAATGGAAACTTACGGTGCTTTTTCTGGGACCACTCATGAACCAATTGGCATGTACTTCAACCCCTCTGAAGCCCATAAAAACCCTGGATTCAGCCAAATTCGAGGAAAGGATAGGATGACCAGCTGCAGAGAGGGGCCACCCACTCCAGGGCCTCCTCTCTGCTGAAAGTTGAGGAGAGGATGGGATGACCAGCTGCAGAGAGGCGCTACCCACTCCAACTCCATGGTCTTCTCTCTACTGAAAGCTGAGCACTCATTGGGACACCCTGGCTGCAGAAAGGAGCTATCCATTGCAAGTCTCCTCTGAGCTGTTCTATCGCTCAATGAAGTTCCTGTTCACTTCTCTCACCCTCCATTTATCCATGTACCTTATTCTTCCTGGGTGTGGGACAAGAACTTGGGACACACTGAATAGCAGGGTTGAAAGAGCTGTAACACAAACAGGACTGAAATACGCTCCTTGCTTGCCACATTGAGGGTGACAAGAAGACAGAAGAGCTGCAGCCCTTCAGAGAGCCCAGACCTAGGAGTTCCTCGAGCCAAGGCTTTGACATACTCTTTAGGGCTCTGCAGATCCTGGCATCTCCAAGCTTCCGGGGACCACTGCATTCCCTGGTGCCAGCTAAGGAAGCTGCTTGTGATACACCTGGTCCAGACACAGCTGGCAGGGAGCCAGTGCCCATGCTGGTACCTGGAGCCGCCTGCCCCACCACAGCCAGTGTGCCCGGCTGTGCAAAGTGGCCAGACCCCACACTCACTTGCTCACACACCCCTCACTGCTCTGCTCACCCTTGGCAGGCATGGGATCCAGGCCAATAGTGTGAGCTGCACACAGCCTGCCAGGCTGAGTGGGCCCAGTGGGCCCGAGCAAAACTCAGTGAAATGACATCCCAAGGAGCCCATGACATTAAGGATTTCCAATATCATGAATTCTTATTATTTTGGAATTTACGCTTTACAAAGTCGTCTTCTAGAACAGAACAAAGTTAAGACTCCTAGCAGTAAGTGATACATATTTAAATTTTTCTCAGGTTTTACCTTCTCTATATTCTAGCAAAATATTAATTCACAAAACTCTGTAACATATTCAGAGAAATCAACAAACTTTGACCTGTCCCCTAAAATAGTTTCCATACTTTCTGCCTATTTGGAAAAATATAGTTAAAATAAAAAA
>NW_012101254.1:7660292-7690701 GCF_000951045.1 Mandrillus leucophaeus
AGCCACCACTGTGGACCCAGACTTCTCTGCACTCTTGGGGACCCAGGAAGGCCCCCCATGCCCTTGCAGGCTCAGAAGTGCTTACTCCCACTGCCTGGCCTCTTCCTGCTCCCAGTACCTGCTTCAATCTCAAAGTTGAGGCCAAGGCCAGGCACTGTTGCAACCCAGCTGGGTGCGTGCTGACGAGCACGGGAGGGAGGCTAAGGAGAGGCTCGATGCTAGCCTGCAGGTGCTCCAAAGCAGGAACAGCCTGGGCACCACGAAGAGTGGTAGGAGGCAGATAGGCTTCTGGGCAGAAAGGGGCAGGTCCCTGAAAACCTCACCTTCAAACCAGGGAATGCTTGAAGCCTGGGGGCCAGGCTGCCAGTCCCGTGGACTGGAATGGAAACTTACGGTGCTTTTTCTGGGACCACTCATGAACCAATTGGCATGTACTTCAACCCCTCTGAAGCCCATAAAAACCCTGGATTCAGCCAAATTCGAGGAAAGGATAGGATGACCAGCTGCAGAGAGGGGCCACCCACTCCAGGGCCTCCTCTCTGCTGAAAGTTGAGGAGAGGATGGGATGACCAGCTGCAGAGAGGCGCTACCCACTCCAACTCCATGGTCTTCTCTCTACTGAAAGCTGAGCACTCATTGGGACACCCTGGCTGCAGAAAGGAGCTATCCATTGCAAGTCTCCTCTGAGCTGTTCTATCGCTCAATGAAGTTCCTGTTCACTTCTCTCACCCTCCATTTATCCATGTACCTTATTCTTCCTGGGTGTGGGACAAGAACTTGGGACACACTGAATAGCAGGGTTGAAAGAGCTGTAACACAAACAGGACTGAAATACGCTCCTTGCTTGCCACATTGAGGGTGACAAGAAGACAGAAGAGCTGCAGCCCTTCAGAGAGCCCAGACCTAGGAGTTCCTCGAGCCAAGGCTTTGACATACTCTTTAGGGCTCTGCAGATCCTGGCATCTCCAAGCTTCCGGGGACCACTGCATTCCCTGGTGCCAGCTAAGGAAGCTGCTTGTGATACACCTGGTCCAGACACAGCTGGCAGGGAGCCAGTGCCCATGCTGGTACCTGGAGCCGCCTGCCCCACCACAGCCAGTGTGCCCGGCTGTGCAAAGTGGCCAGACCCCACACTCACTTGCTCACACACCCCTCACTGCTCTGCTCACCCTTGGCAGGCATGGGATCCAGGCCAATAGTGTGAGCTGCACACAGCCTGCCAGGCTGAGTGGGCCCAGTGGGCCCGAGCAAAACTCAGTGAAATGACATCCCAAGGAGCCCATGACATTAAGGATTTCCAATATCATGAATTCTTATTATTTTGGAATTTACGCTTTACAAAGTCGTCTTCTAGAACAGAACAAAGTTAAGACTCCTAGCAGTAAGTGATACATATTTAAATTTTTCTCAGGTTTTACCTTCTCTATATTCTAGCAAAATATTAATTCACAAAACTCTGTAACATATTCAGAGAAATCAACAAACTTTGACCTGTCCCCTAAAATAGTTTCCATACTTTCTGCCTATTTGGAAAAATATAGTTAAAATAAAAAATATTTTGTTTTTAAATAAACACCAAAGTCACTCTACCTATTTGTAATTTACGTGAAAACATAGAATTATTTTTGGTTTTGCTTTCTGTTGACATTATACTTCCTTTTTGTTTTATTTGTCTTACGTGGTCTTTCAAGTGGGGATCCACCCCATATTTTGGAAGTGTCACCTGATTCTTTAATTAAATATCTTGGTTTTCTGGCCCAAGTAATTCATTAGCTCCCAAAGGTCCTACAGGGACAGCTTATAGAGAGTAACAGTGACACATACTGGTGAATAGAAAATCCCTAACAATAAATTTAGGAAGAAAGGCGAGAAAGGTTTCAAACCATCTAAAGGAAGATCAATAAGGTCTCTGACATCATGCAGGTGGACTCAGAGTGCTGCGTTCAGTTGTTTCTCTCAGGGTCATAATGTAAATAATTATGAAATTGATATTTATTTATTCCAGTTCCTCTAATATAGTTACTGAGACTTAATCTACATTTAATGTATTTCTTATAATTGATATGCTTTCCTAATTTTAATAAATAGATCCCTTTAAAATCTTGTCTACAGCCATACAACTCTGAACACATCTGATCTCAAAAGCTAAGCATAGTCAGGCCTGGTTAGTACTTGGTTGTGAGACCACATGGGAATACTGAGTACTGTAGGCTTTTGAAAAAAAAAAAAATCTGGATCACTTCTCAGTTGGTTTATTTGGGAGCATAGTGGGAAAGGAGGGAAGTGAACTCTTCTCTAAGAGCTAAGCATTCTAACATATTAAGTACTTTTAAACTCACCAAACCTATTATCTAGAAATCAACACTACAAAATGACTACTAAGGAGTCAAAACTAAAGTAAAATTGCGTCTCAAATACCTTAGAATAAGTAGAAATTCTAAATGTTGGTAACTTCATGTGGAAGCAAAGTTGCCTACTGCATGATCTTGCTTGATGGTCCTTGATTTTATCATCAGAGTCAGTTCCAGTTACGTTTCCATTAGCATGGATAGATCTAAAGCAGGAGACAGAAGACACAATCGGGCCATTGAAAACATTACAGATTTTAGGTACTGTGACACACCACTGTTTGTAAGCATACAAAGATTCTTACACAGATGCTTTAGTTATTCAAGAAATGTCAATTCTCATTCTTGTCAGCACCAACAAGTTTTTAAAAACTAATTTAAAGATTAAAGATGTAATAGATAAATATATCAAGTTGATAAAAGGTAGTTGCTGGCTTTTTTAAAAGCTCAGATCCCCAAAGGAGGTATGCAATCAATTGGGGCTTGCCTTGGTATTCCAGGGGAGTTGCTGAAGTCACTCCAGCAGCAGTAGCCTGAGTATCCAGTTTCAGGTAAAGTGGAACAGTAAAAGGAAACAAGGTTCCTAGCAGAAGAACTCTGTAATAAAGAAGCACCTGATATCATGGCTATTATTCCATCCTAGGCCACTGGAAGTGGGATATTACAAATTAGATTTTACTAAATTAATGGTACAGTAGATCATGCTTATAATCTCAGCACTTTGGGAGGCCAAGGTGGGCAGACTGCTTGAGCTCAGGAGTTCAAGACCAGCCTGGGCAACATGACAAAACTCTGTTTCTACAAAAAATACAAAATTAGCTGGGCTTGGCGGCATGCACCTGTAGTCCCAGCTACTTGGGAGGCTGAGGTAGGAGGATGGCTGGAGTCCAAGAGGTTGAGGCTGCAGTGAGCTAGGATCACGCCACTGCACTCCAACCTGGGCGAAAGAGTGAGAGCCTGTCTCAAAAAAAAAAAAAAAAAAAGAGAGAGTTTTACTGGCTTTTGCTATTTAAGGCCAAACTAATTTAGGTTTTACCACCCAGGGTTAAGCTTTTTACTAACATTCTCTTTATAATCACAAAGACAGGCAGTGGATCAGGCTCCAGAGACGGTCATTATACCGCAGGTCAGAAATGTAGGGCTAGTAAATTCTACCTGTGACTCCTACCCCTATCACTCTTGGACTTTATTCAAAACACAAACCATTCTAGCCAACTACCCTCTGTCCTATTTGCACGCCCCCAGTTATGCTTTCTCATCTACTCCATTTGGTCTCCCACTGCTACCCTTGCTTCCAACTTTTTCCACAAGGACCTCTGGAAATCCCTCTTACGTAAGTAAAACAGATCATCTATACATTCTCATCACTGAGAATGATGACCAACTCTGACCACTCACTGGCCAACTCTCATCACTGACCATCACTGACCAACTCTTTCAACCACTGGGCTAAATCTGGCTCTCGAAAATAATGCTTTAGAGTGAAGGATAACACGGTAGAGACAAAATTCTCCAGAGTGACACTTCCAGATCCTCACAAGCAATTTCCTTCCTTCCCTGTGATGTCCCATCTGGCCGTATGACCCTCTTCTTCAATTTATCATTCAATATCTCACTCTATTTTTTCTAACCTGAGTCTAGACTCATTCCCTTGGATGCACTCTACCTACTCTTTCTCCATTCTAGTTGCTTGTTATCTCCAGTTTCAAAATCTTGGTTATCTCCCCAACTATAAATCCACATAGTATGCTATTTCTTGCTTCAGCTTCACCACCCTCAAACTCCTAATCCAATTGCCTGCTAGAGAACAATCACACAACCATGTGACTTGATCCTGCTATAAAATTATGGTCTCAAAATTCAACTAGACACCGAATGCTGTGCAGCAACCCTTAATGCACCATTAATTAGGTCCTTCTCCCATAATTCACACTGCCTTTTCCCCAAACTTCTGCCACTCTACCCCTACTAGTTGAGAATCTGAAATCCAAAAATCTGAAATTCAAAATGCTCCTTTGTGCGCATGTCAGCATCCAAAAAGTTGTGTAATGTGAAGCATTTCAGATTTCAGATTTTCAAATTTGGGTTGCTCAACTTGTACTATTTATCTTGCTTACTTTTAACATGTTCTCCAGTCTTATCGCTGGCCCTTAATACAGAAGATTTTATTTTCAGGTGGATGGATTTGCCCATCATTGCATTTTTCATATCTTTTATTACTTCTCTGCTTTGAAATTTCTCCCCCTTTAATAATAGTAGATAATACTCTGATTTTCATTTTTCTATGGACTAATCTTCTCGATATTTCATTTCATATAATGTACAGAATGAGATTTGGCTCTAAACTGACCTGCATTTCAAATTACCAACCAGTTTTTCCTAGCAACATTAAGGAATTCTCATCATCCTTTGGTTTACAAAGTTTCTTCTTTTATATTTCATTTGTTTGCCCATAAGGTTGGTCTCTGAGCTACAATTTATTTAAGCAATTATTGTTTCTTTATACGTTTTAATTTGTGATAAGAATATTCTTAGTATTTTCATCTATTTTTTCTGACAATAAACACATCTTATCAGATTCCAAGGGTATTCCTGGTGATTTCAGGAGTAAGAAATGGCTGCCTTGCCCATTCCACGTACTGTGTACTTCTGTTACAGTTTTTACCTATACAAAGTGCTCCTTTCTACTTTGAGTGATCATCCACACTACTACTGCATCTAAAACCAAAACCTTCCTAATTGTGCTAGAAAGCTACCTTTTTACATATTTCTCTATCTGGAGCCAGATTCATAAAACCTTGTCCTTCACAATTTTCCACACTTTGTATTCACTCTCTCATTGATGAAAGCTGGCTTATGTAAAATAAAAGCATCTCACATCCAGTTTTTGTTTCATAGACTAACATTTTTATCAGCTCTGAAGAATTTTTCAGATCTTCCTATCTTTCAATATCTACATAGTTATGTCTATTGGTTTTCATTCTTTGAATACATGCTATATTCATGATTTAAAAATCAAAATGATATAAAAGGAAACCTATATCTAAGAAGCCTCATTCCCACATCATCCATATGCAGGTCACTTTGCCCTTGCTTACTGTAGGTCACCACTTTTACTAGTTTCTTGTATATTCTTCCAGCAATGCTTTACGCAAAGACGTTTACCTACAAATACAGTCTTATTCCTCCTGCCTTCTTACAAAAAATGTTCAGTTTTGCATCTTACTTTTTATTCAGCAGTATGTCCCGGATATCCAAGTTAGGAAATGTTTCTTTATTGCTTTTACAGCTCTACAATATTCCATTGTGTCAATATATACTAGTTTGTATAACGAATCCCCTATTTTTCAAAAATTAGATTTTATGAATTTAAGTCTTATTTCTGACAATAATTTAGTTCAAAGGCAATAACTACACAAACAGCACAGAAACCTCTGTGGTGTGATTTCACAAATTTTTATTTGATTAATAAATACGAGCTTCCTTGTACGTCATTTTATATCTCAAGTTTACTCTATGATCCTATATAAAAACTCAACAACCATTATGCTCATAAACTTGCAAAATCTTAGGGGAAACTGCCCAATCTCACTGAGGGTTTCAATGGGCCTGCAAAAACATAAAACACGTTCTACAAGAGACACAGTTAAGAATGCTCTATTCTACTTATTGGAATCAGGAAAGGCTTCATGGAGGAAATAGCTGGGGTTCAATCCTAGAAGATGAAGTGATCGAGAAGCAGATGAGGGAAAAGGGAAAACATTAAAGGAGGATCAGCATAAACAGAATTTTTAAATTGTCAAGAACTCTAAGTAGTTCTATTTCTGCTTAGAATGCAGAAAGCCACAAAAGAATGTCATTTCCATCCTAATGAGAAAAAAAATCCTATCTATAAAATCAAAACTTCTCTTGGTCTAACAAAGAGTGGAGGTCACAAGGCAATCAAGCAAATTTAATAAAATTCCAAGTACATTTTATTCCTCTTCTTGGAGGGATAACTCCTCCAAGCAAAGACTACACACAAACTGTCTGACCTTCGGCAGGTCACAGAAAAAGAAGTGGCCGCTATACAATAGTAAAAGAAAAAATTAGCTAAAATTTTAACAAATTCTTAAAGACCAAGTGTAACCTTCTATGTCAGTTTAGAATAGCTGGGGACCCCAGACATAAGGAAAGTTCTCACTCAGTTGCAAGATTTTCCACGTGCCTTGACCAGGTGCTCACAAGAAAGATTAGTATAATAGTAGGACAGGAAACCAGAGAGAGCCCTCATCATTAGGGGAAGTGTGCAGGAGGTGTCTAGGACAAGGCTGAAGCCTGATTCCCCAACTGTTCTCTAACACAGAAAAAAAACCTCAAGCCACTAGGAGAACAGAAAATCCTCTAACCAAAAGTCCTGGCAAAAATCCATTGCTTCAGGGCAGAACAGAAGCAAAATGCCTCTGCCTCTGGGGAAGAGATAGACAAACACTCTCAGTCATGTGACAGGGAAAGATATAATGTTGCTAGGAGAGGGGTAGAGGCAAAAGAACCTCTGCCACCATGGTGGAGTACAGAGCAGGAAAATCCTGCACCAATACCAAAGAGACTTCTACCACCACTGTGGGAAAAGAAGGATATTCCTGTCCATGACCTACCACAAATACACGGAAGAAAGGGCAGGTCACAAGAAAGAGAGGGCAGGAATGCTGAGGCTGAGAAAGCCCAACTGATGCCCAGGACAAATGACCTGAATACAACTGAGTGTGAACCAGAACAAAAGAGAAGCCTGCTCTGTACCACAAGCATGGCACTGAATAACAAACAATAGGCTATCACTGGGAGAGGGGTGACGAAATATTGGTACTTCTGTTGCACAGATGTGCAAAGACTGTTGGAAGATGAGGATGATACAGGAACACAGAGAAAAATCTTGTAGAGCGACATGTCATTCTCTAAACACAAGGGACCAGCAGCCAACTGCTAGAGAAATATGAAGCTTGTGGTGCACTGAGAGGGTAATGACGGTGGCAAAACCCAAAATCAGCTCAACTCTTGATTACACTGATTCAGCCTCCAATACAAACAACCTGACAAGAGGCAGCAGCAAAAGAGGATCACCTTAGTCTCTCTTGTCCTTTCCGCAGAGAGATGGAAACTTTAAAAAGATATGAAAGCTAAAAACAAAAAGAAAAAGATACCAGAGGTGAAAAATCCTTTTTCTGACTGCACTACCCCAGTCTGATTCAACTTTTATGTAACAAAGTTGTGAGTTGTTTTTCAGTTGCCATGGACCCCCAGGTTGAATGTCACACAACCTGAGCATGCCCAGATAAACCAAGCATGCAACCACAAGTGGAACCTAAGTGATCAGACTAAGGAACAGGGACTGAATTAAGAAGCAGACAGCCTATGGCAGGATTCAGGATCCAATCAGATCAAGCCCTGGCATTACCCCAAGACAGGATCCAATCAGATTACACCTCTAGGTACCACCTCACTGCAAGATCCAATTAGATCATGCCTCATTACTATCTGATTATAAAACATGCCCCAGCTCAGGAGACAGATTTGAGCCACTCTCCTGTCTCCTAGTTTGGCGGCCTTGCAATAAACTTTTCCCTCTACAAAAACCTGCTGCTTCGGTGTTTGGCTTTTGATATGGTTTGACTGTGTCCCCACCCAAATCTCAACTTGAATTGTATCTTCCAGAATTCCCCCATGTTGTGGGAGGGACCCAGGGGGAAGTAATTGAATCATGGGGGCCAGGCTTTCCCGTGCTATTCTCGTGATAGTGAGTAAGTCTCACGGGATCTGATGGGTTTTATCAGGGGTTTCCACTTTTGCGTCTTCCTTATTTTCTCTTGCCACCACCATTTCAGAAGTGCCTTTCGCCTCCCGCCATGATTCTGAGGCCTCTCCAGCCATGTGGAACTGTAAGTCCAATTAAACCTCTTTTTCTTCCCAGTCTCGGGTATGTCTTTATCAGCAGCGTGAAAATGGACTAATACAGTTTTCCGCTGCACACAGGCAAGCAAACTTAGTTTAGTTCAGTAACACTTTGATTGGCTCAACAGTAGTCTGGACAGGGATGAAGAAAGAACAAGTGAACTTGCAGACAGGTCAATAAAAACAATCCAGAATGAAACCAAAGTTAAAAAGAGTGGGGGGAAAAATACAGTTTGGAGTATTCAAGAGCTGAATTATATCGGAATGTCTACTACTCCCAGGAGAAAAAAAATAATAATGGACACAAAAAATATGGGAAGAGATCATGGTCAAGAATTTTCCCAAATGAACCCAAGGCAACAAACCAGAGATCCAAAAAATCCCAAAGAACCCTTCATAATAAACACCAAAAGCACACACACCAAGCAAACATACATGGATATATCATAGCCAAACTGCTGAAAACGAAGATAAAAATCGCAAAGGTAGAGAGAGAAAAAAACATTACATACAAAGAACCAAGATTAAAATTACAGAAGACTTCTTATCAGCAAAGTAGGCAAGCCAAAAGAGAACGGAGTATATACCTTTCAAGGATTGAAAGAAAAAAAACTGAACATAGAATTCAGTTCTATGTATAGAATTCAATAACCAGCAAAAATACTTTTTGAAAATAAAGGTTTTTTTTTTGAACTAATAATACCTGAGATAATTCACTCCCTGAAGACACAAAATATGTTAAAGGCAGTTCTTCAGGCAGAAGTATAATACCAAGTACAAATTTGGATCTATCAAAAAAGGTGGAAGGGAGGGGAGAAAGAGGAAGAAGAAGAGGAGGAGGAGGAGGAGGGGAGGGGAGAGGGGGACATGAGAGGGAGAAAGAGAGGGTGGTAAAGACGAAGAGCATTAGAAGATAAATATAAAAGACTACTTTTTCTTACTTTGTTCACTGTAAGTTATTTACCAACTAAAGCAAAAATTAATAAGACTGTATTGTAGGGTTAGTAACACATAGAAGTAAAATGTGTAACAACATGACATAAAAAGGGGAGGTACAAAATTGAAGTACAGTGCTGTAAAATGATTATATGACATATAAAGGGGCATAATATTATTTAAAGGAAGAATGTGATAAGTTATATATCTTTCAAACTCTAGAGTAGCAGTTCTCAAAAAAGGGCAATTCCCACCCCCAACCCACTGTTGCTACCACCAGGAAAACATTTAGCAAAGTCTGAAGGCATTTTTGGTTGTCACAATTGGGAATGGGGAGTGGTTGCTACTCTCATCTAGTAGGTGGACGCTGAGGATGCTGCTAAAAATCCTACAATACATACAAGATAGCCACTCCCCCACCCAACAACAACAATGAATTATTTGGCCCAAAATATCAATAGTATCAAGGTTTAGGAACCATGACCTATAGCAAGCACTAGGTAAATAAGTAGCTAAGAGTAGAGATAAAGTGGAATCATGGAAAAGGATTAATTCAATACAAGGCAAGAAAAGGAGAAAAAATTTCTGGTTCTAGTTCTTTGAGGAATTGCCACACTGTCTTCCACAATGATTGAACTAATGCATATTCCCACCAACAGCATACAAGTGTCCTATTAATCCACAGTCTCACCACCATCTGTTGTTTCTTGACTTTTTAATAATAGCCATTCTGACTGGCATGAGATGGTATCTCATTGTGATTTTGATTTGCATTTCTCTAAATTTCTCTAATGACCAGTGATGTTGAGCTTTTTTCCATATGTTTGTTGGCCACATAAATGTCTTCTTTCAAGAAGTGTCTGTTCATGTCCTTTGCCCACTTTTTAATGGGGTTGCTTTCTTCTTTTAAATTTGACCCAGCAATGCCATTACTGGGGATATACCCAAAGGAATATAAATCAGTCTACCACAAAGGCACATGCAAGCATATGTTCACTGTAGCACTCTTCACAGTAGCAAAGACATGGAATCATCCCAAATGCCCATCAATGATAAACTAAAGAAAATGTGGTACATATACACCATGGAATACTATGCAGCCATGAAATAGAATGAGATCATGTCTTTTGCAGGTACATGGATGGAGCTGGAAGCCATTATCCTCAGCAACGAACACAGCAACAGAAAACCAAACACCACATGTTCTCACTTGTAATTGGGAACTGCACAATGAGAACATATGGACACAGGGAGGGGAATAACACACACTGGGGCCTGTCACAGGAGTGGGGGAAGGGAGAGTATCAGAATAAATAGCTAATGCACCTTGGGCTTAACACCTCGGTGATGGGTTGATAGGTGCAGCAAACCACCATGGAACATGTTTACCTATGTAACAAACCTGCACATCTGGCACATGTATCCTGGAACTGAAAATAAAATAAAGAGGAAAAAATAAACAAAAAAGGCCCAAAATACAGAAAACTAGCAAGATGGTATATTTAAATCCAAACATTGATAATTCAATAGAAATAATCTAAGTATCCTAATTAAAAGACTAAATTATGAGGTCAAATTTTAAAAACAAGATCCAACTACATCCTATCTACAAGATACCCACTTTAAATATGAAGAGGAAAGTTAAGTAAAAAGGATAGAATAGAAAGAAAAGACAGAACTGATTTAGTAATATCTGATAAAACAGACTTCAGAACAAGAAATATTTCCAGTAATAAAGTGGAACACTATATAATTACAAAGAATCAATTGATTAGGAAGACATAGCAATCCTAAATGTGTTACTATCTAACAATACAACTTCAAATTAAATGAAACAAAAATTGATAGGACTGTAAGGAGAAATAGGCAAATCCACAATTACAGTTATAGAGATTAATACTCCTGTTATTAATCAATAGAACAAGAAGACAGAAAATAACTAAGATACAGAAGACCTGAAAACATTACCAACTAACTTGATCAAATTGGACATTTACAGAACACTCTACATAAGAGCAAAAACTATGTTCTTTTCAGGAGCACAGGGAATATTCACCAACATGGACCGTATTCTGGTCCATAAAACAAACTTTAAGATATTTAAAATACTTCAAATCAAATAATGTATTTTTTCTGGCCAAAATGGAATTAAATTAGAATTAATAACTGAAAGATAGATTAAGAATACCAAAGAGTTGGAAATTAAACAACATGTTTCTAAAATACTCCATGGGTAAAATAAAAAAGTGAGGAAAATTAGAAAATATTTTTAATTGAGTGAAAATTAAAAGAGAAAATATCAACGTTTGTGTGGAGGGCCTTTTCCTCTCAGAAGTCCCCTCTCTCTCACTATAGAGAGAGCTATTTTCCTTTTTCTTTCTTTCTCTTTCTCTTGCCTATTAAACCTCTGCTCCTAAACTCCTCGTGTGTATCTGTGTCCTAAATTTTCCTGGTGTGAGCTGATGAACTCCGGGTATTTACCCCAGACAACACAGCCACTTCATATTGGGAACCTCGTCTGGGATAACAAGGTACAACATTCATCGAAATGGTAAGTAGAAAAGCGGACTCCAACCCTGTCCTTTCATTTTGGAGCTCTCAGCCTCCATTTTAGAATCAAATCAAATCAATAACAGGCATCCGTCAGCCAGCTAAAAACACGGTTAGCGTGGTTGCCATTCTTAAAGACTCGGATGTGTGACTTACTAGAGAGAACATCAAGAATCCCCCAGCATCCACAGATTGCTGGGCATGTTAGCCATGTTTGAACCAGCTTCCTTTCACAGAGGATTTAGCCGTCATGTGAGGCTGGAAGAGGTTCTAGAGCAACTGAGGATTTCTGGCTGGGACTAACCCCTGGTATTATCCAAAGGTTTCTGGACTGACCTCAGCCTCCAACTGCCCAAAGGGGTGTCAGCAACAGGATCTCCAACTTTTCTATCGTAATTTCCTTCTTTCCTGTTCATGACTGCCATATCTCCTGTCCTCTTTTCCTCTCCAAAGTCCCCTCTCTCTCATTAGAGACAGAGCTGTTTTCCTTTCTCTTCCTATTGCCTATTAAACCTCTGCTCCTTAAAAAATGAAAAACAAAACAAAACAAAACAAAAAACAGGGATACTACTAAAGTAGTTTTTAGAAACTTACAGCATGAAATACTTACATTAGAAAACAAGTAAGGTCTTGAATCAATAATTTAAGCCTCCATCTTAAGGAGGTAGAAAAAGAAGAGGAGTAAATTAAATACAAAGCAATTTGAAGAAAAAAAAATGGAAAACAAAACACAGATAATATCTATGAAACATAAATCTAATTCTTTGAAAAGTTCAATGAAACTAAATAAATTTCTGACCAGAGTGATCAAAAAAAAAGACAGAAACCACAAATTACCTACACTGGTAATGAAAAGGAGACATCACTAGAGATTTTATAGCTATTAAAGGGGTAATTAGGGAATATTCTGAACAATTTTATGGCAATAAACTCCACAACTTAGATAAAATGTACCAATTCCTTAACTCATAATTTAAAACCTTCCCATGAAAACAGTTCCATGACAAAGGCTCCCTTGGTGAATTCTACTAAACATTTAATGAAGAAATCACACCAATATTACAAAAACCCTTCCAGAAACAAGAAGAAAACATTTCTGAATTCATTTTATGAAATTATAGTATTGACCCTGATAGAAAAATCAGACCAAAACAAACTGTAAGAAAACTACAGACCATCATACTTTCATGAACATAGATGGAAAATATCTTAACCAAATGAATCTAGCCAATATACAGAAAGAAATATGTATCATAGCCAAATACCATTTATCCCAAGAATGCAATGTTGGTTCAATATATGAAAGAAAATCTACTAATGTAATCCACCACATCAACAGACTGAAAAATAAATGATCACCTTAATTAATGAAAAAAAAAGGCATCTGGGCTGGACACAGTGGCTCATGCCTGTAATCCCTGCACTTTGGGAAGCCGAGTGGGCAGATCACTTGAGGTCAGGAGTTTGGGACCAGCGTGGCCAACAAGATGAAACCCCGTCTCTACTAAAAATACAAAAATTAGCAGGGCATGGTGGCGCACACCTGCAATCCCAGCTACTCAGAAGGCTGAGGCAGGAGAATCACTTGAACTTGGGAGGCAGAGGCTGCAGTAAGCCAAGATCACCCACTGCACTCCGGCCTAGGCGACAGAGTGAGACCCTGCCTCAAAAAAAAAAAAAAAAAAGGCATTTGAAAAACTTCCACAATCATTCATGATTCAAAACTCTCAGAAAACCAGAAACAGAAGAGAACATCCTCAACCTATGTATCTATAACAAATATATAGCTAACATTATACATAATCACAAAGGATTAAACGTTGTCTCCTAAGATGATGAACGAGGGAGGCAAGAACGTCTGCTCTCACCACTCCTATTCAACAATGTACTATATTATACTACACTGTCAGTACAGTGATGTAAGAAGAAGGAATAAAAGCCAGAAGATGGATTTTAAAAGGGGAAACCAAACTGGTTTTTTCCACAAATGACAAGATTGTCTATATAGAAAATCCCAAAGGATTAATCTACTGAATTTACCTAATAAATTTCTACTACTAAAACTACTAAATGAATTGAGTAAAATTGCAGAAGACAAGGTCAACACACAAAATTAAATTGTACTTCTAGTGGTAGTAATGAATAATTAGAAATAAATTCACAAAATAGTAGCAATTGTATAAGCATTAAAAAGAAATAGAATATAACAAAATAAATGCAATATTTGTGTGCTCAAAAATATAAAGTACAGGCTGGGCACAGTGGCTCACGCCTTTAATCCCAGCACTTTGGGAGGCCAAGGCAGGCAGATCACGAGGTCAGGAGATCAAGACCATCCTGGCTAACACAGTGAAACCCCTTCTCTACTAAAAATACAAAAAATTAGCTCAGCGTGGTGGCATGCGCCTGTAGTCCCAGCTCCTCGGGAGGCTGAGGCAGGAGAATCACTTGAACCCAGGAGGCAGAGGTTGCAGTGAGCCAAGATCATGCCACTGCTCTCCAGCCTGGACAACAGAGCGAGACTTCATCTCAAAAAATATATATATACACATTATATATACACACATATATTATATATATAAAATATATAAAGTACAGTGAGAAATGAAAGACCTCAATAATTGGAGATACATTATTTTCACATATCAGATCAATCAATATTGTTAAGATGTCAATTTTCCCCCAAATTAATGTAAATCCAATTAAAATCCCAGCAGGCTTTTTATAAACACTGAAGAGCTGATTCTAAAATTTTATGAAAATGCAAAGAAACTAGAATAGTCAAAACACTTTTCAAAAAGAAGAACAAAGTTGGAAGACTTAGATTCACTGATTTCAAGACTTTCTATAGAGCTACAGCAATTAAGATACTGCGATTCTGCCATAAGGATAAACACAAAGATCAATGGAACAGAAAGGGATAGTCCAGAAATAAATCTACATATTATGGTCAATTGATTTCAAACAAAAGTACCAGAGTAACTCAATGGAAAGAGAATTGTCTTGCAACAAATGGTGCTGGAACAATTGGCAGTCCATGTGCCAAAACAAACAAAAACTCTCAACCCACACCTCATGTCTTATACAAAAATTAATAGACGTAACTATACAAAATTCAAAACTATACAACTTAGGAAAACATAGAAAAACATCTTTGGGATTATAGGTTAGCCCAGGGGTTGGTAAACTTATCCTGCAGAGGGTCAAACAGTCTCTGTTGAAACTACGCAACTCTGCCATTGCAGCATGAAAGCAGCCATAGACAATACATAAACAAATGTTCACAGCTATATTCAAATAATATTTTATTTACAAAAACAAGTAGTGGGCTGAATGAGGTCATAGTTTGCCAACCTCTCACTGACGCAGAGTTTTTATATATGATGCTTAAAAACACAAACGATAAAAGAAAAATAAATAACACTTTATTAAAATTTTAAACTTGCTGTTCAAAAGATAGTGTTATAAAAATGTAAAGACAAGCCACAAATTTGGAGAAAATATTTGCAAAACAAATATCTGACGAAGGACTTGTCTTCAGGACATAAAGAACTCTTCAACACAATAATAAAAAAATAAACAATTCAGTAAAAATAATGGGCAGAATATTTGGACAATGCAAAAATGACAACTCTTAACAAGCAGTCTAGAGACATGGTACATATGTTTAATCTTTCCTACTGGTCTTTATGCTGTCTGAAACAGAACCCATCCTGCCTGCCTGGATAGAGCATCCAGTGTTCTGCCTTACACAAAAAGACAACCACAAATGAAAACCATCAGAGCTTTTTTTTTTTTTTTTTTTTTGAGACAAAGTCTTCCTCTGTCACCCAGGCTGGAGTGCAGGAGTTACAGCTTACTGCAAACTCCGCCTTCCAGGTTCAAGCAATTCTCCTGTCTCAGCCTCCCAAGTAGCTGGGATTACATGCCCAGCTAATTTTTGTATTTTTAGTAGAGATGAGGTTTCACCATGTTGGCCAGGCTAGTCTCAAACTCCTGACGTCAAGTGATCCGCCTGCCTTGGCCTCCCAAAGTGCTGGGATTTCAGGCATGAACCACTGTGCCCAGCCTATCAGACATTTTTAAAGTTAGGTAATACAAATGCTTGGTACAAAAAGGAAACTGTACAAAACAAGTGACGGTGAACAGGAATTTCCCTCCAATCATCCAGCTCCCTTCCCTTGTTTACTGTGTATTCATAGATATTCTATGCATATAAAAGCATACAAAAACAAAAGTGGCATATTTGGTATGGTTTGGCTGTGTCCCCACCCAAATCTCATCTTGAATTCCCATGTGTTGTCAGAAGGACCTGAAGGGAGGTAACTGAATCATGGGGGCAAGTCTTTTCCCATGCTGTTCTCATGGTAGTGAATAAATCTCACAAGATCTGATAGTTTCATAAGGGGGAGTTTCCCTGCGCTAGCTCTCTCTCAGCCTACTGCCATCCATGTAAGATGTCACTTGCTCCTCCTCCCCTTCCGCCATTATTGTGAGACCTCCCCAGCCACGTGGAAATGTAAATCCATTAAACCTCTTTCTTTTGTGAATTGCCCTATCTTGGGTATGTCTTTATCAGCAGCATGAAAATACACTAATACAGTAAGTTGGTACTGGAAGTGTGGGGTGCTGCTGAAAAGATACTCAAAAATATGGAAGCAACTTTGGAACTGGGTAACAGGCAGAGGCTAGAACGGTTTGAAGTGCTCAGAAGAAGAGAGGAAAATGTGGGAAAGTTTCAAACTTTGTAGAGACTTGTTGTATGGCTTTGGCCAAAATGCTGATAATGATATAGACAATGAAAGCCAGGCTGAGGTGGTCTCAAATGGAGATGAGGAAGTTGTTTGCTAAAACTTGTTATGTTTCAGCAAAAAGATTGGCGGCATTTTGCCCCTGTCCTGGAGGTTTGTGGAAATTTGAACTTCAGAGAGATGATTTAGGGTTATCTGGCAGAAAAAATTTCTAAGCAACAAAGCATTCAAGAGGTGACTTGGGTGCTGTTAAAGGCATTCAGTTTTAAAAGGGAGATAGAGGCCGGATGCAGTGGTTCATGCCTGTAATCCCAGCATTTTGGGAGGCCAAGGCAGGCGGATCACAAGGTCAGGAGATTGAGACCATCCTGGTTAACACAGTGAAACCCCTGTCTCTACTAAAAATACAAAAAAAAAATTAGCCAGGCACAGTGGCAGGTGCCTGTAGTCCCAGCTACTCAAGAGGCCGAGGCAGGAGAATGGCGTGAACCCAGGAAGTGGAGCTTGCAGTGAGCTGAGATCGCGCCACTGTACTCCAGCCTGGGTGACAAACAGACTCCGTCTTTTCTTTAAAAAAAAAAAAGGGGGGGGAAATAGAGCATAAAAATGTGGGAAAATTGCAGCCTGACAATGTGATAGAAAAGAAAATCCTATTTTCTGAGGAGAATTCAAACTGGCTGCAGAAATTTGCATAAGTAATGAACAGCTGAACGTAATCACCAAGACGGCGAAAAGCATATCAGAGACCTTTGTGGCAGCCCCTCCCATCACAAGCCCAGAGGTTTAGGAGGAAAAAATGGTTTTGTGGGCCAGGCCCAGGGTCCCTTTGCTATATGCAGTCTAAGGACTTAGTGCCCTGTGTGCCAGCCGCTCCAGCTGTGATTAAAAGGGGACAAGTACAACTCAGGCTGTTGTTTCAGAGGGTGCAAGCTCCAAGTTATAGCAGTTTCCATGTGGTGTTGAGCCTGTGAGTGCACAGAAGTCAAGAACTGGGGTTTGGAAACCTCCGCCTAGATTTCAGAAGATGTATGGAAACACCTGGATGCCCAGACAGAAGTTTGTTGCAGGGGCGGGGCTCTCATTGAGAACCTCTGCTAGGGCAGTGCAGAAGGGAAATGTGGGGGCTCGAGTCCCTACTGGGGGCACCACCTAGTGATGCTGTGAGAAGAGGTCCACCATCCTCCAGACTGCAAAATGGTAGATCCACCAACAGCTTGCTTCATGCGCCTGGAAAAGTCGCAGACACTCAACACCAGCCCATGAAAGCAGCCATGAGGAAAGCTGTACTCTGCAAAGCCATAGGGGGAGAGCTGCCCAAGACCTTGGGAACCCACCCCTTGCATCAGCTTGTCCTGGATGTGAGACATGGAGTCAAAGGAGATCATTTTGGAGCTTTAAGATTTGACTGCCCTGCTGGATTTTGGACTTGCTTGGGACCTGCAGCCCTTTGTTTTGGACAACTTCTCCCACTTGGAATGGCTGTATTTACCCAATGCCTGTACCCCCAAGTATCTAACTTGCTTTTTGATTTTACAGGCTCACAGGTGGAAGGGACTTGCCTTATCTTGGATGAGACTTTGCTCTGTGGACTTCTGAGTTAATGCTGAAATGAGCTAACACTTGGACTGTTGGGAAGGCATGTTTGGTTTTGAAATGTGAGGATGTAAGATTTGGGAGGGGCCAGGGACAGAATGATATGGTTTGACTGTGTGCCCACCCAAATCTCATCTTGAATTCCCACATGTTGTGAGAAAGACCTGGTGGGAGGTAACTGAATCATGGGGGCAGGTCTTTTCCCATACTGTTCTCGTGGTAGTGAATAAATCTTACAAGACCTGATGGTTTCATAAGGAGGAGTTTCCCTGCACATGCCCGCTTTCTTTGCCTCCTGCCATCCATGTAAGACGTGACTTGCTCCTCCTCCCCTTCCACCATGATTGTGAGGCCTCTCCAGCCATGTGGAACTGTAAGTCCATTAAATCTCTTTCTTTTGTAAATTGCCCAGTCTCAGGTATGTCTTTATCAGCAGTATGAGAACAGAGTAATACAATACTATAGAGTTTCATATCTTTTTTTTAACATAGTGTATCTTAGCACTCATTTCATAGCATTCCTTATAGAATACCCTCATCCTTTTTTTTTTAACAATCTCATGATATATGAATACATCACAATGTAATCAGCCTCTCACTGATTATGTCATTTGCAATATTTTGCCATACAGACAATGCTGTATCTCTGTACTCACGAAGCAGAATTACTGAGTCAAAGAGTATCTGCATTTATGATAGTCTCTGCTAAACTGTGCTCTACACAGTTTATCAGGGCTTAAAACACGGACACATGTCAGTAAGCCATCTAGTTCAGGGAAAACTAAGATGAAAGAGTAAATTCTCATAATATAGCTGCAATTACTAAGCAAAGATGTTTTTGAAGATTTTCAACTAAATAATCCAAAATACTTATTAAATTTATAGTGAATAACAAGACAAATGTATAGTGAATGACAACAAAAAAGAGGTTTATTCAGGCCTCCCATTATCCCAAAATATTTTCTATTAAATTAAGGTAATAATTTTAATTTGAGATTTATAACCTAATTTCTAAGAGGACTTATGTGGTTACAAGTTAAAATACAAGATAAAGAGGATTAATCATAATAAAATCATGTAAATAAATTAAAAGATTAGATACTGTAATAGATGGTATGGCCACATACTATCTTCCAAACATGGCTGCCATTGATTATTTCCTTACCAATGTGCACATGTCATTCCATCTATTAAGAGATGAGGCTTTATTTCCTAGTCCCTTGAATCCTGGCTGGCCTTGTGACTTGCTCTGACCAGCAGGAAGAATGTGGTCAAAGTGACATTCTGAAACTGCAGGAACCTGGAAGACTGGCAGCTTCCCCTTACTCCCTCTTCTTGGAAGCCAGAAGCCATGTAAGAAATCCAACTACCCTGACACCACAATGCTGTGGAGACGCCATATGGAGGCATACAAAAGTGTCAGACATATGAAGAAAGCCTGAGACTGTTCAGCCCACACCAGTTACCAGCTGAGTATGTGATCCCAACCGATGCCACACAGAGCAGAAGAATCCCCTATCTGAACCCTGTGCAAACTCCTGATCCAAAGAATTGTAAAAATTATAAATCACTGCTGTAGACAATTGAAACAGACACTATCAAGCTCATGATATCAGCAAATTACAAACACCAAGTGTCAAATTTGGGTCCATGTTTTCTAGGTTATAAGTTTTCATTTTTCAGTAAGAAGAAAATGAAAACATGTAAATTGTATATCTTAACTAGATGCACTTATACAAAGAACAATGAACCTAGGACTATAGTTTCAAATATTATTTTAGAAATTTTTAGAAAATGCACATCACTTAAATGATGCTTCTTACAGACTGATTCTATACAGACAAATAACATATCATTAAATCAGAACTCAGCACAGGCCTTTTCATGTCAGAGAGACTAAGATGATGTGGTCTTGATACTTTTGTTCTCTGAAGACTTAATACAAGAAACTACATGAACTCATAATTAGATATTCATTAGACTGTCTGTCTCATATCTGATGTGGATTTTTTTGCAGTAAGTAAGCTTTTTTTTTTTAAGAGATGGGATCTTGCTCTGTCGCCCAGGCCAGAGTACAGTGGTACAATCATAGGTTCAGTGAACTTTTGGTAGACACTAAATAGCTGTCAGTTTGTGATTAAATCTAATAAAAACAGGCCGGGTATGGTGGCTCATGCCTATAATCCCAACACTTGGGGAGGCCAAGGCAGGCAGATCACTTGAGGTCAGGAGTTCAAGACCAGCCCAGCCAACATGGTGAAACCCCATATCTACTAAAATACAAGAATTAGCTGGGTGTGGTGGCTCACACTTGTAATCCCACCTACTCAGGAGGCTGAGGCAGAAAGATTGCTTGAAACTGGGAGGCAGAGGGTGCAGTGAGCCGAGAACATGCCACTGCACTCCAGCCTGGGCAAGAGAGTGAGACTCCAACTCAAAAAAACAAATAAATCTAATAAAAACACAGAATAAATATTCTATAAGGCCGGTTAAATTTAGAGCCATATACATAAAGAACACAAGTATCTACTTCTCCCCACAAACTGTTCCCTCTGAGATCACCAACATTCTTTAATGCTATATCCTATGTAAATACCTTGGTCCTTGACTGATCTCAAACAGAATCTATACAAATAACCATTCCCCCTCAGTCACCAAGTGCAGCCCATACTCAAGGGGGTTGTAGGAGGTGGGAGGTTAAGTTCTACTTCCTTGAGGAGGGAAGTGTCTGCACAAATTATTTGGAATTCTTCTGTACAAGATAAATAAATAAGTGGGGACAGTTATTTATTTAACCATTTATTTTAATCAGTGTGGACTTAGGGATATTTATTTTATGCTTTGGGTCATAATCCAATAATATGATATTATTTATTTTATTGCTCAAATTGTTCTAGCTTCAGTCATTGGGTGCTCTTTTAGTTGGTTCCTGTATCCCTTTGCCAATCCCCTGTCCTTTTGCATTTTGCATATTTTCTTATTTTCTGGCACTCTACAACGTTCCAGGTTCATCTTGCAAATTCCCTGCCCCAGCCCTAGAATCAGCCATTTTCCAAGGAGCCTTAGTTCTTTCTATTGGAGAATGGTATGAGAAACCAAGATCTGATGCTGGGTGTGCTCATGCTACTGGGTTGTCACTGCTCCTAGGCCCTCTCAGCAGACAGAGTTAGTAAATAAATGTATGTATACGACGCTATGTATACATACATATCTGTAGTTATTTCTGAATCTGTATCAATATTAAGATAAATGTTTGTTCAATGCTTATGTTTCAAACTCTAATTCAGTACCACGTGGTTCATTCTAGCCTTCCTAAAGAAGAATCAAATAGACGCAATAAAAAATGATAGAGGGAATATCACCACCAAGCCCACAGAAATACAAACTACTATCAAAGGATACTACAAACACCTCTATGCAAATAAACTAGAAAATCTAGAAGAAATGGATAAATTCCTGGACACATACACCCTCCCAAGACTAAACCAGGAAGAAGTTGAATCTCTGAATAGACAAACAACAGGCTCTGAAATCAAGGCAATAATTAATAGCCTGCCAACCAAAAAAAGTCCAGGACCAGACGGATTCACAGCCGAATTCTACCAGGGGTACAAAGAGGAGCCGGTACATCCTTTCTAAAACTATTCCAATCAATAGAAAAAGAAGGAATTCTCCCTAACTCATTTTATGAGGCCAGCATCATCCTGATACCAAAGCCTGGCAGAGACACACACAAAAAGAGAATTTTAGACCAATATCCCTGATGAACAACAATGTGAAAATCCTCAGTAAAATACTGGTAAACTGAATCCAGTGGCACATCAAAAAGCTTTTCTACCACGATCAAGTTGGCTTCATCCCAGGGATGCAAGGCTGGTTCAACATATGCAAATCAATAAACATAATCCTTCACATAAACAGAACCAATGACAAAAACCACATGATCATCTCAATAGATTCAAAAAAGGCCTTCAACAAAATTCAATAGCCCTTCATGCTAAAAGCTCTCAATAAACTAAGTATTGATGGAATGTATCTCAAAATAATAAGAGCTATTTATGAGAAACCCACAGCCAATATCATACAGAATGGGAAGAAACTGGAAGCATTCCCTTTGAAAACAGGCACAAGACAAGAATGCCCTCTCTCACCACTCCTATTCAACATAGTGATGGAAGTTCTGGCCAAGGCAATCAGGCAAGAGAAAGAAATAAAGCATATTCAATTAGGAAACGAGGAAGTCAAATTGTCCCTATTTGCAGATGACATGATTGTATATTTAGAAACGCCCATCGTCTCAGCCCAAAATCTCCTTAAGCACTAAGCAACTTCAGCAAAGTCTCAGGATACAAAATTAATATGCAAAAATCACAAGCATTCCTATACACCAATAACAAACAGAGAGCCAAATCATGAGTGAACTCCCATTCACAACTGCTACAAAGAAAATAAAATACCTAGGAATTCAACTTACAAGGAATGTGAAGGACCTCTTCAAGGAGAACTACAAACCACTGCTCAACGAAATAAAAGAGGACACAAACAAATGAAAGAACATTCCATGCTCATGGATAGGAAGAATCAATATTGTGAAAATGGCCATACTGCCCAAAGTAATTTATGGATTCAATGCCATCCTCATCAAGCTACCAATGAGTTTCTTCACAGAATTGGAAAAAACTACTTTAAAGTTCATATGGAACCAAAAAAGAGTCCGCATTGCCAAGACAATCCTAAGCCAAAAGAACAAAACTGGAGGCATCATGCTACCTGACTTCAAACTATACTACAAGGCTACAGTAACCAAAACAGCATGGTACTGATACCAAAACAGATATACAGACCAATGGAACAGAACAGAGGCCTCAGAAATAACACCACACATATACAACCATCTGATCTTTGACAAACCTGGCAAAAACAAGAAATGGGGAAAGGATTCCCTATTTAATAAAAGGTGCTGGGAAAGCTGGCTAGCCATATGTAGAAAGCTGAAACTGGATCCCTTCCTTATACCTTAAACAAAATTTAATTCAAGATGGATTAAAGATTTAAATGTTAGACCTAAAACCGTAAAAACCCTAGAAGAAAACCTAGGCAATACCATTCAGGACATAGACATGGGCAAGGACTTCATGACTAAAACACCAAAAGCAACAGCAACAAAAGCCAAAATTGACAAATGGGATCTAATAAAACTAAAGAGCTTCTGCATGGCAAAATAAACTACCACCAGAGTAAACAGGCAACCTACAGAATGGGAGAAAATTTTTGCAATCTACCCATCTGACAAAGGGCTAATATACAGAACCTACAAAGAACTCAAACAAATTTACAAGAAAAAAATAACCCCATCAAAAAGTGGGCAAAGGATATGAATAGACACTTCTCAAAAGAAGGCATTTATGCAGCCAACAGACACATGAAAAAATGCTCATCATCACTGGCCATCAGAGAAATGCGAATCAAAACCACAATGAGATAGCATCTCACACCAGTTAGAATGGCGATCATTAAAAAGTCAGGAAACAACAGATGCTGGAGAGGATGTGGAGAAATAGGAACACTTTTACACTGTTGATGGGAGTGTAAATCAGTTCAACCATTGTGGAAGACGGTGTGGCGATTCCTCAAGGATTTAGAACTAGAAATACCATTTGACCCAGCCAGCCCATTACTGGGTATATACCCAAAGGATTATAAATCATGCTGCTATAAAGACACATGCACACATATGTTTATTGCGGCACTATTCACAATAGCAAAGACTTGGAACCAACTCGAATGTCCATCAATGATAGACTGGATTAAGAAAATGTGGCACATATACACCATGGAATACTAGGCAGCCATAAAAAAGGATGAGTTCGTGTCTTTTGCCGGGACATGGATGAAGCTGGAAACCATCATTCTCAGCAAACTATCACAAGGACAGAAAACCAAACACCGTATCTTCTCTCTCATGAGTGGGAACTGAACAATGAGAACACTTGCACACAGGGCAGGGAACATCACACACTGGGGCCTGTCAGGGGGCAGGGGGCTGGTGGAGGGATAGCATTAGGAGAAATACCTAATGTAAATGACAAGTTGATGGGTGCAGCAAACCAACATGGCACATGTATACCTATGTAACAAACCGGCACATGTACACATGTTCACATGTACCCTAGAACTTAAATAGAAAAAAAAAAAGAAAATGGCCTCCAGCTTCACCCAAGTTGCTGCAAAAGACATTATTTTTTTCTTTTTATGGCTGAGTAGTATTCCATGTTGTATATATGCCACATTTTCCTTATCTACTCATTGGCTGATGGGCACTTTGGTTGGTTTCATATCTCTCCAATTGTGAATTGTGTGGGAGTGCAAATATCTTTACAAGGTGGTGATTTCATCTCCTTTGCATATATAACCATAAGGGGGATTGCTGGGTCGTGTGGTAATTCTATTTTTAATTTCTTTAGGAATCTCCATACTGTTTTCCATAATGGCTGCACTAATCTAACATTCCTACCAACAGTGTACAAAGGTTCCCTTTCCTCCACACCCTTGCCAACACTTATTATCTCTTGCCTTTTTAATAATAGCTATCCTAATGGGTGTGAGGTGGTACCTAATTCACTATGGTTTTCAACTAAGCCAGTCCAGCACAGTCACTCTAGATAATCTTGCACTTTAACACTCAGAACGCTATAAGAGCATTTTTTATTGTGAGGCTATAATACTGCTGATATGAGGCTATAAAGAAGTCTGATATGTAAGAAATCCCCATAAGACTTTGGCCACATAGTAATCAACCCCTTTTAAAAGGTATCTTCTATTCTAAATATTCATGAATACATTTTCCTCTCCTCACTCTTCCCCTTCAAGACATTTCTCACTGTTTCTCTTCTCTACCAGCACTGAAGAGATCTGCAAAGGTCTTATATACCTAAGTCTAAATGTATGTGGACTCTGGGCTTTGCCATTTTAAAGTACTGAACAAAATAAAAGGAAAATACAAATGAAGTGGACTGCATATTGTTTGTTTAATTTGCATATAGATGATGAACTAGTGGGAAGAAGCTATGTGGAAATGGCAGGTAAATTAAGAATAATTATCCTCAGCAGAAAAAAGAATACAAAAGTTACCTGAAAGGCAAGATGATCAAAAGTCAAAAATCCGAAACACAGACCCAGGACCACATTATTGCAAAAGTGTGTAAGAAACAGGTTTTTCCACTCATCACATTTGTCTTTATTTCTCAAAATAAAATACCTGTGATTAGCTAAAATTCCACAGCATTAGTCACAATAAAGATTCTCACTAAAACATTCCAACATAAATGGGAAGGCAAATGTAACTATTAAGCCAGTGATTCTTCTCTAGCTCTTAACACTAAACAGATCGATCATTTTTTGCTTAAATCAAAACTGCACTGAATATCTTCTGTCCAACACTCTTTCAGATATTCTGCTCACCGACAGCTAAAAGACGTACAAATGTGATGCCAGAAAAAAAAGCTACTGTCAACTCTAAACCTGGAAATCTTTGGTTGCAACTCTTTGGATGCACTTTGCAATCTTTGATCTGAATCTATTTAATAAAATGCTATTTCTGAGAAGTCGTAGAGAATTTGGTGGTTCATGGTATGTTGGACCGAAAATTTATAAAAAAAAAAATTGAAAACCACTTTTTTAAAATCTGAAATATGCTAAAAGTAAAGAATGTGTATATTTTATCACTAGCTAAAATATCTAAGTGTTTAGGTTATATCATTATGCTAAATATGGCTGCTTTTTCATAAAATTAGCAAACATGAGTTTTTACAGCATAACCAGCAAGAAAAAAATAGGTAGATAAATTAGGCCAGTACTAAAGAGAATATATATCTGACTTCTATCTCTCAAATACTCTTATGGAGGAAAGTGTTAAAAAGTTAAGCAGTTAAAGGTACTTTCAGGTAAAGGTTAAACTGACTATGAAAACTCTGCCCTAGACCAGGAGCTATGGCTTTTACCTGTAGCCCAGCACTTTGGGAGGCTGAGATGGCAGAAATGCTTGAGGTCAGCAGTTAAAGACCAGCCTGGGCAACACAGCAAGACCTTATATCAACCAAATAAATCGATCAGTAAATAATTAGCCAAGTATGGTAGCACACACCTGAAGTCCCAGCTACTCAGGAGGCCAGGGTGGGAGGATCACTTATGCCCAAGAATTCAAGGTTGGAGTGAGCTAGGATCGTGCCACTATACTCCAGCCTGGACAACAGTAAGAGGTCCTATCTCTAAAGAAATAAGCAACTCTGCCCTAGAAAATGGTGATTAATGGCACAGTATCAACCAATGAATAGAACTGTGGTCTGCCTCAGTGCTCAGTCCCAGCTTACCTTGTTAAATATTTTTTTCAATGACTCGTTCTAACAATTCAAAAACTCTTCATCAGGCCGGGCGCGGTGCCTCATGCCTGTAACCCCAGCACTTTGGGAGGCCGAGGCGGGCGGATCACAAGGTCAGGAGATCGAGACCATCCTGGCTAACACGGTGAAACCCCGTCTCTACTAAAAATACAAAAAACTTACTGGGGCGTGGTGGCGGGCACCTATAGTCCCAGCTACTTGGGAGGCTGAGGCAGGAGAACGGCGTGAACCCGGGAGGTGGAGCTTGCAGTGAACCGAGATCACACCACTGCACTCCAGCCTGGGTGAGAGTGTGAGACTCTGTCTCAAAAAAAAAACAAAAAAAACAAAAAACAAACAAAAAAAAACCTCTTCATCGTATCTGTTGATAACACAAAGCTAAGCAGGCCAGACAATACAATAAATGAAAATTTAAAATGGTAAGTCAGCCAAAGGGTCTAACACTAGGTTAAAAATAAACTAAACATAAATTAAGGTGATAAGTACACGAGTACTTGCTGTATTCTTTATATGTTAATAGTTGTATACATTCTTTTGCATCTATTAAATATTTTTTAACTTTTTTTAGGATTTCCACACTCAAAAGAATGAAATTAGCCAGAGGCAGTGGCTCATGCCTGTAATTCCAGCACTTTGGGAGGCCAATGTGGGTGGGTCGGTTGAACCCAGGAGTTTGAGATCAGCCAGAGCAACATGGCGAAAACCCATCTCTACAAAAAAATACAAAAATTAACTGGGTGTGGTGGCACGCATCTGTGGTCCCAGCTACTTGGGAGGCTAAGGTGAGAGGATCACTTGAGCCCAGGAGATTGTGGCTGCAGTGAGCCGAGATCACACCACTGCACTCCAGCCTGGGCAACAAAGCAAGACCTTGTCTCAGGTAAAAAAAAAAAAGAATGAAATTGGACCCTTATTTGACACCATACACAGAAATTAATTCAAATGTAAGACCTGAAACAATAAAGCTCCTAGAAGAAAACACAAGGGAAAGTTTCTTGACAGTGGCCTTGGCAATGATTTCTTAAGACAACACACCAAAAGCTCAGGCTATAAAAGCAAAAATAAATATATCAAACTAAAAAGCTACTGCACAGTAAAGAAAACAGCCAACACAATGAAAAGGCAACTTATGGACTGGGAAGAAATATTTGCAAACCATGCTATCTGATAAGGCATTAACATCCAAAATTTATAAAGAACTCATACAACTCAATAGCCAAAAAACATACAACTCAATTAAAAAATGGGCAAAGGACCTCAATAGACATTTCTCCAAAGACAACATAAAAATGGGCAACAGGTATATGAAAAGGTGTTCTATATCACTAATCACAAGGGAAATGCAAATCAAAACACTATGAGATATCACCTTAAACCCATTAGGATAGCTGTTATTAAAAAGGCAAGAGGTAAGTGTTGGCAAGGGTACGGAGAAAAGGGAACCTTTGTACACTGTTGGTAGGAAATGTAGATTAGTGCAGCCATTATGGAAAATGTTATGGAGGTTCCTAAAGAAATTAAAAATGGAATTACCACATGACTCAGGCAATCTTGTTTCTGGTTATATACACAAAGGAGATTAAATTACCACCTTGTAAACATATCTGCACCCTCATATTCATTGCAGCATTATTCACAATAGTTAAGATATAGAAACAAACTAGTCGTCCATTAATCATAAACAAATCAATAAAAAACTGTGGTGTACATATATAAACACAATGGAATATTATGTAAGCCTTAAAAAAGAAGGAGACCCTGCCATTTGCCACAACGTGGATGAACCTGGAAGACATTATGCTAAGTAAAATAAGCCAGACACAAAAATAAGATTATATGACCTCACATATGGAATATTTTAAAAGTCAAATGTACAGAGATAGAGGATAAAACAGTAGTCATCAGGGGCAGGGGTTGGGGTAGGAAATTGGATGATGTTGGTCAAAAGATACAAAGTAGCAGATATGTAGGATATACAAATCTAAAGATCTAATGTACAACATCAGGACTATAATTAATAGTATATTTTACTCAGGATTTTTGCTCAAAGAGTAGACAGATGATAGCTGCTCTTGCCATGGGGAAACAGTAGTTAACAGTGAGATGATGGATATGTTGATTTGTTTACTATAGTAACTATTTTACTATATAGTCGTTCCTCCTATCCGTGGGGGATTAGTTCCCAGATCCCACCCCAGGATATCAAATTATGAGAATGCTCAACTTCCTTATGTAAAATGGTTTGCATATAACCTATGCATATTGTCCTATATGCTTTAAATAATCTCAAGACTATTTATACCTAATAAATGTATACACTATGTAAATAGTTGTTATACTGTATTTTTTTTAATTTGCATTATATCTTGTTGTATTGTTATTTTAAATTTTTTTTCAAATATTTTTCATCTGTGGTTGGTTGAATCCATGGATGCAAAACCCACAGATACAGAGGGCCAACTTCACATGTATCTCATAACATCATGTTGTACACCTTAAATATATACAACAGAATTTATTTATTTATTTTATTTTTTGAGAAAGGGTCTGGCTCTTGTCACGAAGACTGCAGTGCAGTGAGCCACTGCGCCCAGCCAATAAAATTTATTTTTAAAAACATTTTTCAAAATTGAGGATAAGTAAAGCACGAGAATGAAGACTAGTATGAAGTCTTTCCTCTAGATTATTTCATGGAAATCTCACCACAATCTTAGTAAAAATAAATTAATAGCCTATTTTTTTTAAAAAAAGATCAATAGTCCAAGGACACTTTACTAATAAATGAAGGAACCCAAATCTTTCTGCCCCTAAAATCCATGGCTCATGTTACTACACCATTCTCTTTTCTATTCTAGAATGAAAGCCAATTATGAAAAAAAAGAGGTAGAAAGGAAAGGGGGACAGTAAGGGGGAGAAATGTATTAACCTATAGGTTTACATGATCAAAGTAGTCAATGAAAACAAAATGTGGAATACAACCATTAAAAAAAAAACAAACAAACCTAACTGCAAACTTGGATTACTATAATCACACTGATTAAACAGACCCATTCTAATCTGAACCACCAGAATCACATCTTACCTATTATGTGAGGTTTTGAAATCATAATTTAAAGGAGTTACAAATTAGAGAATATCCATAAGGATTTCCAAAAGAGTCTGAAAACAATGATATCCATGAAACAATTAGGCCAGTAAAATTTAGCCTGGAAAAGAGACGCATATAGGAAGATAGAACAGCGATCTTCAAATACAGACATCAAAGCAGTCATCAAAGTATCTTAAGCCTAATACACCAAAATGGACACAGACTCGTCCTATGTAACTTTAGAGAGTAGAACTAGGAGCAATAAGAAGAGAACATAAGGAAGCAGACCTAAGGATGATTATTTGAACTTTCTAGCATAAGGCTGGGCACAGGGGCTCATGCCTGTAATCCCAGCACTTTGGGAGGCTGAGGCGGGCGGATCACTTGAGGCTAGGAGTTTTGAGACTAGCCTGGTCAACACGGTAAAACCCCATCCCTACTAAAAATACAAAAAAATTAGCCGGGCATGGTAACGCATGCCTGTAATCCCAGCTACCCAGAAGGCCGAGGCAGGAGAATCGCTTGAACCCGGGAAGTGGAGGCTGCAGTGAGCCAAGATCACACCACTGCACTCCAGCCTGGGTGACAGAGAGAGACTGTCTCGGAAAAAAAAAAAAAAAAATGAACTTTCTAACATAATAAAGACTATAATCTGAAGTAGCTATTTCCACATTACTAAAGATAATCACGTAGAAGTGAGATCAAAAAAATAATCAGGCGGGGCGCGGTGGCTCAAGCCTGTAATCCCAGCACTTTGGGAGGCCGAGACGGGCGGATCACGAGGTCAGGAGATCGAGACCATCCTGGTTAACACGGT
>NW_012101254.1:7690751-7696112 GCF_000951045.1 Mandrillus leucophaeus
GGCGTAAACCCGGGAGGCGGAGCTTGCAGTGAGCTGAGATCCGGCCACTGCACTCCAGCCTGGGTGACAGCGAGACTCCGTCTCAAAAAAAAAAATAAATAAATAAAATAAAATTAAAATAATCAGCTTCCTTACAAATCAAATCTCCGATTCTGCTTTCCTAATGCTTATCCTTAACATGCCGCCCTTGTTCTCTGTATCCTTGATTTTATCTGTATGCTAGTCATTTATTATCATTTTATATGCATCTTCCCATAAATTTGATTCACTTTTATCTTTTCCAAGTTCAACCTAATCTTTAACTCCACTACTAGTCTCCCAAATTTGGAAAATGAGACTCCAATGAAGAATGAATGAGTTCTGAGCAAGTAAGTGAGAGGTCATTAGACGACAGACTTGAAGAAAAAATGCCCTTACTTCCCCTAAAATGGCCACTGCCTAAAGTACCATCCCCAGTAATTTTTTAATGAAACAATTTGTGTTTTGCAATATTGCACTTTTGTGCACACGCTCCTCTCCCCTAATTTCACTACCCTCAGATTCTCTAAGCCTTCCCACACCACAGTACCCTGCACTAGCCCTAGACCGGATGCCAAATTTACCATAGTACTCTGATATCGAAAATTACATTTCTCCCTTCTAATTACAGTTTCCACTCCGTAAGTTCAAAAAATATGCAGTAGTCTGGGCGCAGTGGCTCATGCCTTAATCCCAGCACTCTGGGAGGCCGAGGCAGGTGGATCAACGGAGGTTGGGAGTTCAAGACCAGCCTGGTCAACACGGTGAAACCCCGTCTCTATTAAAATTACTGAAAAATTAGCTGGGCATCGTGGCAGGCACCTATAATCCCAGCTACTCAGGAGGCTGAGGCAGGAGAATCACTTGAACCTGGGAGGAGGACGTTGCAGTAAGCTGAGATCATGCCATTACACTCCAGCCTGGGCAACAACAGTGAAACTCCATCTCAAAATATATCTATATATACATATATGAAGTAGGGGAGGCCAGGCACAGTGACTCACACAATCTTAGCATTTTGGGAGGCCGAGGCAGGAGGATCGCTCAAGCCCAGGAGTTCAAGACCAGTGTGGGCAACAGAGTGGGACCCCATCTCTACAAAATAATTTAAAAAGCAGCCAGGCATGGTGGCACACATCTGTAGTCCCAGCTACTCAGGAGGCTGAGGTGGGAGGGTCATTTGAGTCCAGGAGGTTGAGGCTTCAGTGAGCCATGACTGTGCCACTGCACTCCACCAGCCTTGGCAACAGAGCGTGACCCTGTCTAAAAAATAAAGTAAAATAAGTATGTAAGTAAAAAAGTAAGTAACAAATAAGTAAAATTAAAAGTAAGTTAAATAAAAAGAAGTTGAAAGGCAATCTGATTTGAACAATTTATTAAAATGATTATAACCTCTTAGCCTAACCAGAACTATCTGAAAAACAGCTTTTTGCCTACTCAAATTAATGCTTAATAAACGGAATTTCTGGCAACATAAACTAAAATTTAAAAATCATCAGACGATGGGGGATGAAGATATTTTTGTGCAAAGTCCATCATTTGTCATAAAGTTCAGGCTCTGTCTGAAATCAGCTCCCATAAATGAACTGCCTCACAACTTTTCTCCTTCCTCAAGAGATTTTGGGTCTTCAAATCCTTTAAAAAGCCCAGTTTCTTTCTTTTCTTTTATTTATTTATTTTTTTTTTTGAGAAGGAGTCACACTCTGTTGCCAGGCTGGAGTGCCGTGGCATAATCTTGGCTCACTGCACCCTCCACCTCCCGGGTTCAAATGATTCTCCTGCCTCGGCCTCCCAGGTAGCTGGGACTACAGGCATGCGCCACCACGCCCAGCTAATTTTTGTATTTTTAGTAGAGATGGGGTTTGACCATGTTGGCCAGAATAGTCTTGATCTCTTGACCTCATGATCCAAGTACCTCAGCTTCCCAAAGTGCTGGGATTACAGGCGTGAGGCACTGTGCCCAGCCAAAAAGCCCAGTTTCTAACAATCGTACCCATGATGTATGGGGAGAAGGGAGACTCTAATAACAACAATCTATTTAGCAGTTTTTAAAAACAGGTATGATTATTTGTTTTAAAAAGCTGATCGGAGCAGTAAAAACAACTGAAAGATATTAAGGGAGAACAGAATGACACAGTCCATGAAGATGTTTTCTGAAATGAATGGATAACCCCAAATGCAAATAACCTACCTACAGATAATTGACTTGATCATACAAATAAATGAGGGTGAAATTAGATTATTTTCAATTAACACATGTAAAATATTTAGAGTAAGGCCTGATACAAGATAAGCACTCAAAAAGTGCTCACTTCTACAACTATTAGCTTATAATTTCCACTGACTGTAGTTTAAGATAATTCTAAATACTCAATCCTCCCTTCTCCTAAGAGTATGAGTACTACAAACTTGAACACAAATGCAATCTAAATGTATTACCTCTTTCAAATCCTTAAAAGCAAGAATCTTCCTCTAATAATAATGTATTAGATTATGAATTACTAGAAAACATTAATATATGGCTAATAATTAAATTTTTACTTCATCTTTTCCATCTTTGACAATCTTGAGTCCCTTTCCAATCTATTTTAATATCTGGCCCAAATCATCTCTTGACATACATTTTGATTACTGCATTCTCTTACTCAGTTGTTCTTCCTCCTCCCGTTTCTATACCATTGCCAAATCAGGATCTAACCTCCAGCTCTCATAATTGGGCACTCCATCTGGTGTACAGTCTGGTGTATGCTCTTTGTACCTTCAAATGCCTTCTGATATGCCCCCTTATCAGATACCATTATAATAACTGTTGATATATCTACCTCCACTATAGTTGGAGAGTTCCTTGAGAGCAAGGTCCATATTTTCTTCATTTTTATGAGGCTGACACACAAAGTTTGAACACTGTAGACTTCTAAATGTTTGCTGAATGAATGACTCTATTCTTCAGGAATAAACTAAATGATAAGAAACTGTTTAATAAATTAGACCACAACTAGATGAAGTGGTGTAGTGTTACTGAATTATCACTATAAAAACTAAGTCATTATGAAAACTCAATAATAAATGTTAGAGAAGGTATATATTATGGTGAGTGATTAAGAGAAAATGAGTCAGTCCATGCTGCAAAAGCTGGGAGCTCATCCATTCAACAAATATGTAATGAGAGGCTACTACAAGCCAGGTACTATTCTATTCTGCCCTCACAGAACTTACATTCCACTGGGGAGAGGCAAACAATAAAATATATAATTATATGTTGTATTAGAAGGTAGTACATATGGAGGGCTGGGAGAATAGGGAAGGAAGGGGATTGGAGTGAAGGGGATGAGGATACTAGACAGGATGTCTCACAGCTGATAGAATGGCAATTACCAAAAAGAAAAAAGATAACAAGTTTTGGCAAGGATGTGGAGCAAAGGGAAACCTTATACATTGTTGGTGAGAATGTAAATTGGTACAGTCATTATGAAAAATAGTAGGGAGGTTCCTCAAAAAATTTAAAACAGAGTTATCAAATGATCTAGCAATCCTACTTCTGGATATATATCCAGAGGAAATGAAGTCAGTATGTTAAGGAGATATCTAACTCTCATGTTGACTATGGCATTATTCATAACAGCCAAAATATAAAAACAACCTAAGTATTCAAAGATAGTCTAATAGATAAAGAAACTGTAGTATGTGTATGAAATAGTATTTGGCCTTTAAAAAGAAGAAAATCCTGTAAATTGTGACAACATGGATGAACTTGGAGGACTTTATACTAAGTGAAATAAACCAGACACAGAAGGACAAATATTACATGATCTCACTAAATACTTAGAATCTTAAAAAGTTAAACTCATAGAAGCAGAGAATAGAATGATGGTTACCAGAGGCTGAAGACAGGAAGGGGTAGGAATGGAGAGATGTTAGTCAAAGGTTATAAAGTTTCACTCTGACAACATGAATAAATTCTGGAGCTCTATTGTACCGCATGGTAACTATAGCTAACAATAATGCACTATAAAATTGCTAAGACAGTTCTCACCACAAAAACATGTGAGGTGACCGATACGCTGATCAGCTTAATTTAATCATTTCACAACACATATATATATCAAAATATCATGTTGTATACCATAAGCATGTAACATTTTTATTCATCAATTATACTCTAACAAAGCTGGAGAGAGAGAAAAAATAAACAGGTAGACTTCCTTTACTCAAGGTAAGATTTGAGCAAAGACTTGAAGAGTTGAGAGGGTTATGAAGCAAGTATCTAAGGAAAAGAATATCAAAAGCAGGGAGAAAAAAAAAAAAAGCTAAAGCAAATTCTCCTAAGGCAGGAAGCAGCCTGGAATAGTCAAGGAACAGCAAAGTTGCTAGTCTGGCTAAAGAATGAGCAAGGAAAAAGAACAATAGGAGAAAAGGTCAGAAAGATAACAAGGGCCAGATCATACAAAGCTTTGTAGGACATTACACAGACTTTGAGCTTTTTCCCATTTGCAAGACTTTATTTTACTTAAAACAGCTTTGAGGCATAATGAACACATAATCAGCTGCATGTGTTTAAAATATACAGTTTTATAAATTTTGACACACGTATACACCAATAAAACCATCACCACAATCCAGATAATGCAATATCCATCACTCTCATAAGTTTCCTTGTGCATCTTATGATCCCTCATTCCCACGCTTCCCTGTGCTCAACACAATTCGCAGACATGCACTGAACTGCACTCTTTCACTACTGATTAAGATGCATGTTCCAGGATTTTAACAAACAGAATCATACAGAATGCACTCTTTTTTGGTTGGCAGCTTTAACTCAGAATAATTATTTTGATACTCATTCAAGTTGTTGTGCATATGGTTATTGCATTTTTATTGCTGAGTACTATTCCATTTAATGGATATACCACATCTATCCACTTACCTATTAAGGACGTTTGGATTGTTTCTAATTTGGGAGTATTAAAAATAACACAGTTACAATAACTCATGTTCAAATTTTATATGGACATATGCTTTCATTTATCTTAAGTAAACTGCCTAAGAGTAGAATGGCTGGGTCACATGTTAAGTATATGTTTAACTTAAAAAAAAAATTGTCAAGCTATTTCCCAAAGTAGTATATGGTTTTACATTCTCACCAGCTGTGTGTGAGCATTCCAGTTGCCAACACTTAGTACAGTCAGTCCTTTTAATGTTAGCCATTTTTTTAATTATACTTTATATTCTAGAGTACCTGTGCACAACATGCAGGTTTGTTACGTATGTATACATGTGCCATGTTGGTGTGCTGCACCCATTAACTCGTCATTCACATTAGGTATATCTCCTAATGCTATCCCT
>NW_012101254.1:7697962-7725836 GCF_000951045.1 Mandrillus leucophaeus
ATCACCTCACCCAGCTAATTTTTTAATTTTTTACTTTGTAGAGACAGGGCCTTTGTTGCCCAGGCTGTTCTCAAACTCCTAGCCTCAAACGATCCTCCAGCCTCAGCATCCCAAAGTACTGGGATTACAGATGTGAGCCACCATGCCCAACCGTGTTTTCTTTTTAACAGTTATAGTGAGATAGGTCATATACCATACAATTCACCTGTTTAAATCGTACAAGTCAATGATTTTTGGTATATTCAAAGACATAAGTAACCATCACCATAGTCAATTTTAGAACATATTCATCATCTCAAAAAGAAACCCTATCCCCTAGTCCTTCCAACCTAGCCCTAAGGCAACCACTAATCTACTTTCTGTTTCTATAGAGACCACTCTATAGTGATCTTTTGTGACTGGCTTCTTTCAATTAGCCTAATGTTTTAAAGGTTCATCCATGTTGTAGAATGTATCAGTACTTCATTCCTTTTTATGACTGAATTATAATATTTCATTGTATACATATACATTTTGTTTATCACATATGTAAATGAATCTATTCCAGACTTTCTATTCTGTTCCATCAATCTACTTGTCTGTCTTGAAACCCATACCACCCTATTGTGATGACTATAGTTTTATAATAAGACTTGAAGATAAATAGTGTAAGTCTTACAACAATTTTCTTCTTTTTCAAAGTTGTTTTGGCTGCTCTAGGTCCTCTGTATTTCTATGTGAATTTTAGAATCAGCTTGTCAATCAGTACCAAAAAATTCCTGCTAGGATTTTGACTGGGATTGCACAGTACACACAGAACACTTGGGGGAAGGTGACATCTTAGTATTTAGTCTTCTGTTGCATAAACACAATCTCTCTCTCCATTTGCTTAGGTCATCTTAACATCTCTTAGGAACACTTTATAGTTTTCAGTGTACAAGTCTTAAACATCTTTTCTCAGATTTTTCTCTAAGTATTTCATAGTATTCGATGTTTTTATACATGGCATTAATTTTTATTGCAAGTTCCAAATGTTCATTGCCAATATACAAAAATACAATTCAGGTTTACATATTGATCTTCTATCCTACAACCTTGTTCAACTCACATATTACTTTTAGTAGCTTTTTTGTAGAATCTATTTGTAGATAATCTTGTCACCTGCAAATAAAAAGTTACTTCTTCCTTGCCAATCTGGATGCCTTTTAGTTCTTTTTTTTACTTTACCACACAGATTAGAACCTCCAGTATAATGTGAAAGAGAAGTGGTAAGAAGAGATATACTTCCCTTGTCCCTGATTATGGAGGGAAAGCATTTAGTCTTTCGCCATTAAGTATAATGTTAAACTGTAGGCTTTTCATAAATACACTCCATTTATCAGGTTAAGGAAGCCCTCTTTTTTCTAATTTGCTGAGAATTCTTATCTCTATTTCTAATTTGCTGAATTTTTATCAAATGTTTTTTCTGCATTTATTGAGATGTTCATATTTTTTCCTTTTTAGTCTGTTAACATGGTAAAATACATTTATTAATTTTTGACTATTAAACCAATCTTGCACTCCCAAGGTAACCTCTACCATAATGTATTATACTTTTTATATATTATTGGATTTGATTTGCTAAAATTTTGTTAGGACTTTTAAAATATATGTTCACTCAATAAATGGTTGTTATTACTAGTTATGTTAAATGAGAAACAGAATACAAGAACAAAAAAAACATGGTAAGAATATCTACACAAAATACATACACTTGTAGACAACTACCAGAAGGAAATATGTAAAAATTAAAAGAACGTAGTGAAATCATGAGGCACATTCCAAAATTCTGACGTTATTACTATATTATCATTTCACTAACTAAAATTCTAAATAATTCCCTTCCTAGTTGTAAATCCTAGCAAATTATCATAATTATCACTAGAAACACCCAGTCATACTATCTCTACCATCCTGTGCCCTAATACAAAGATAAAACTATTTTAAAATGAAAAAGCTAGCAACAACTAAGCTCAATGATAACCACTTCACATGTATGCTCTGGTGGCTTTGAGTAAAATCTTCCTAAGAACAACCTTGTTTCCAATATTCTAGTTCTAATTGTTTGAGCCAGATAAATAAATACCTGTATGTCAAAGGCATGCATGCTAGGTAAATTAGCCTTCTAGTTTCTGTGAAAGGAAATCTCACAGTGGCAAAAACACCTTGTCAGTGTGAAAAGGCTCTCGCAGACATAAACCCTGAGAGAAAAACCTCAGCTCCAGATAAGGGAAATCCAAGAAGGGCCTGGCTGTGAGAAAATGCAATGTGTACTCCAGGTACAAATGAAATGCATTTGCTCAGAGGAGAAAGTTGGTACATACTGGGTCTTGGAAAAGGGTGGGTAGTGTGCAAACAGAAGAGTAGTGACAAGCAGAAGAGATTCCACACAGAGCGGAAGAAGGGAGAAACTGAAGGAAAAAAAGGAAGACACTCACAGCAGAAAATACAGTACAAAAAATACAAATTCAATTCTCTACAAGAACCAAAGTAAAAAAGTGTGTAAATGGGGCAAGTTTAAGCCAACAGGAAAATATTGGGCCTAGACCTAACTGAAGAAGAGTATGCACTAGCCTTAAAGCATTCAAATTCAACATACAGTAAAATACTGGGAAGTCTAAAGAAAACGGGGGGTGTGTGGGTGTGTGTGTGTGTGTGTGTGTGTGTGTGTGTGTGTGGTTGAAGGGGGAGCACAGGAAAAAACACTGGTATATAAAGATATATTTTTAAAATGAAAAAAAAAAAAGCTGGCTAGAAATAGGAAAGTACATTGGAATGAAGGCCAGAGAGGCAACTTCACAGCAATGGGTATAACAGAGGTATAAGAGAGGAAGTAAGAAAGATGATGCTAACATGTGAGAGAGGAGAGAAAAGGGTCAGGTATCAGACTGAAAATTGAAGGGGGATTAAACCAAGTTAAAAAAATTCTTAATCTGTACTAATATATTCACTGACATTTAATTAGTGTGGCCATCAGCTTGGCTCAGTTTAACAGCAACAACATATAATTCATTTGCATTTACAATGTAATGAACTTTCGTCTTAGCTCCACCCCTCAATTTAAAAAAAAAAGGCAAAACCTATTTATATTCATAAAGAGAAAAAAATTATTTCATAGGTCAGGGTCCATGTCACTTGTGCCTTTATAACATGCAGATCATGGCTCAGTCTATTCAGCCTACCAAGCAGCTAGCACACAGGAGTCAAGCCGCTACAGCGACCGCCTGCCGGCTGAGCTAAGGCTCTTCTTTAGTAAGAGCTTCTGAGGCACTGACAAAGAGCAGAAGTAGAACTAAAAGAATAACTTCTTTCTTGAGGAGCTTCACTGAAGGCTTCTGTTTTTTGTTTGTTTTGCTTTTAACTCCTGGTTCTATAAATTATAGACTAGCTTTAGGAAAACAACTGAATAAAATTATAAATCTAGACTAACTTTCAGAAGCCCACCAATGGCTTTTGTTTAGGGATAGTACTACGTATAGGTAGTTATTGCTTACTTTATTTGCTCTACGGGTTTTTTCTCCCTCCTACTTTTTAACATTTCCCCCTAGTTTCCATAAATAATGTTCCAATATTCTTTTCATAACTTTGGACCAATCATCCAATACTGCAAACAAGCAAGCAAGAAAACAAGACAGTCTTCCTCCAAGTAATATAACATGAATCACTCTTAATCACTCAAAATGCCAAAAGTAGAGATAAATTATTAAAAGGTTGCCAAAGGCCAGGCACGGTGACTCACACCTGTAATACCCAGAACTCTAGGAGGCCGTGGCAGGAGGACTGCTTGAGCCCAAGAGTTTGAGACCAGCCTGGGCAACATAGTGAGAACCTATCTGTAAAAAAAAGTTTTAAAATATTAGCTGAGCAGGCCGGGCGTGGTGGCTCAAGCCTGTAATCCCAGCACTTTGGGAGGCCGAGACGGGCAGATCACGAGGTTAGGAGATCGAGACCATCCTGACTAATCCGGTGAAACCCCGTCTCTACTAAAAAATACAAAAAACTAGCCGGGTGAGGTGGCGGGCGCCTGTAGTCCCAGCTACTCAGGAGGCTGAGGCAGGAGAATGGCGTGAACCCAGGAGGCGGAGCTTGCAGTGAGCTGAGATCCGGCCACTGCACTCCAGCCTGGGTGACAGAGCAAGACTCTGTCTCAAAAAAACAAAACAAAACAAAACAAAAAAACATATTAGCTGAGCATGGTAGTGTGAGCCTGTAATCCCAGCTACTTGGGAGGCTGAGATGGGAGGACAGATTGAGCCTGCTAGGCGGAGGTTGCAGTGAGCCATGATCGCGCCACCACACTCCAGCCTGGGTAACAGAGCCAGACCCCATCTCAAAAAAAATAATCAAAATGAAAATAAATAAAAAGGTGCCAAAATAAATGTCCCCAAAATAAGTTGTTCCTAAATGCACCTTTAATAATTTAGGAATGTCATAAGAAACATGTTTTTAATACAAAACTTGAAAATAATCTCTTTCAGGTAAGTTCTTTCTCAATGCTAAATTAGATTAAACAACTTTGGTAACTTATTCTGATGCCTGGAGTCCAAGCAAAGGTCACAAATTGATAAGCACTCTTCTGGCTCACACACTTGCTTCTTAATCCAATGAATCTGTACCATCTCTGTCTTTAAGCTATGGATGATTAATGTAACTTTATTAATTCTGCATATTCACCTAACATTCATTATACTACACTTCACATTAAATTATCCTAGATGTCTTTAACGTCAAAATCTTAAGCCATATAAATTTATCTATTTATACATTTACTTTTTTTTTCTTTTCTTTTTTTTTTTTTTTGAGACACTCTACCGTGTCACCAGGTGGGAGCACAGTGGCCCAATCACCACTCACTACAGTCTCGACCTCCCGAGCTTAAGCGATCCTCCCACCTCAGAGGCACACCACCAACATGACCGGCTAATTTTTGTATTTTTGTAGAGATAGAGTTTCCTCACGTTGCCCAGGCTGGTCTCAAACCCCTGGGCTCAAGTGGTCCACCTGCCTCAGTCTCCCAAAGTGCTAAGATTAAGGCTGTGAGCTACCACACCTGGTCCTATATTTACATTTTATTACAGATTAACCTATGCTTATTTTATTAATCTCTTAATAATACTTATTTTAAGTCACAATTGCCAGATACTCACTTTACTTGCTCACATAGAGCTTAATCAAGTAATATATAGGTAATGAAGACTATTACCAATGCTTATGTGACTCAGAGATAAAAATCTGCCATTTTTCTTTTTTTCTTCTTCTTTTTTTTTGAGACAGAGTCTCGCTCTGTTGCCCGGGCTGGAGTGCAGTGGCACAAACTCGGCTCACTGCAACCTCACCTCCCGGGTTGAAGATTCTCCCGCCTCAGCCTCCCGAGCAGCTGGGACTACAGGTGCCCGCCACCACACCCGGCTAATTTTTTGTATTTTTAGTAGAGATGGGGTTTCACAGTGTTAGCCAGGATGGTCTCAATCTCCTGACCTCATGATCCGCCTGCCTCAGCCTCCCAAAGTGCATGAGCCACCGCTCCTGGACTAAAAATTTGCTATTTTTCAAGTAAACTGGTCAAATGAATTCTGGGTGGCTTTATACCAGAATAAGTTAGTCATAGATCCTAAGCCACACAGTACCAGAAGCCTGTTCATTTGATAGAATAAATGTTTTCTACATATACCAAGTGCTTCTAGAGTTGGCCAGAGAAATTGCTGAACCTAATAGCTGCTAACCATCTAGAACCTTATGAATCCCATTTTAGATAATGCTAAGAAATGGAACGCTGGAAATGTGTGAGGAATGTAAAACTCTCACACTCTGACAGTAATGTTTAAATTGGTATACTTTATTAAATAATGTCAAATTATTCTCCAAAGTTGAAGATGCATATACTTTTCAACCAGAGATTCCAATCGTATATGCAAGCGCACATGTACATGTGTGTGCACGCACACACACACACTCTCTCCTCCTTCCAAGCTCTCTACAGAAATGCACATACGTTCACAAGCAATATGTTCAGGAATGTTGACTACAGCATTGTCCAATAATAAAACATGGAAATTACTTAATAACCACCCAGAGGAGCATGAGTAAATAAATTGTGATGTAGCCATGAAACAGAAATCGCAGGAAAAAAAAGGATGAGAAAAAAAAGGCTACTGCAAGAGCGTATTGCAGTATAGTATGTATTTGAGGTTTAAAACATGCAAAACAATTACATTATGTATAGATACAAATACATTCAGAACAATGTTTCCTCTGGGGAATGGGGAAGAGGTAAAAGAAAGAGGGTACACAGAAGGTTCAACTCCACAATGTTTTACTTCTTTTTTAAAAAATCTGAAATAAGGCAAAATGTTAAGATCTAAATTGGGCAGAAGGTGCACAGAATTATTTTTCCACTATTTATTCTTTTCTGCATGTTTGAAATACTTCCTATCAATTCAGGATATAAAGACATCTGAACTGGACGGATGCTAACAAATAGCTAATATCTGACTAAGTAAGGCCAGCAAAGAAGTACCTGTGACAGAAGGCTGTTTTCACAAGCCTTACTTTCATCGCTAGAGCCATACGCACCCACACACACAAATCATTTCATTTAATCATCCAATACTGCAAAAATGGAGGAATTAACTCCATTCAACAGAAAAGCGAGTTGAGATCAAAGAAACTGGGTGTTCTGGCTAAGGTGACACAGCCAAGAAGTCACAGAGATGAGTCCAGATCTATAGATGCAAAGCACATTTCACAACTGTAGTGTTTCAAAGAACAGGAGACGCACTTAGAAACTCTTGTTAGAGAGGGGTTTCACTGATAACAAACTCCAGATGAGCCCCAAAGATAGCATGGCTTCCAATAACAGCTTAATTCTGGGTTATATGAAAAGGAAAAACAAAAAAACTATCAGTCAATTACACTCTGCACCACTCTGCACATAAGTGAAGTTTAATTTTAGACGCTGAGTTTTAAGAGGACCTTGATAAAATGGGTAGTCATTACCAAGGGCAACATTCCAACTCAACAAAAGAATAAGCTTTCTAGCCATTAGAGCTTTTAAAAACTGATGTAAATTGCTTTAGGAATACAAGCATCTCTCCTACTACACTGGTGGATATAAAGTTCTCATTTAATTATAAAACACTGTGGGTTTTGATGCAATCACCAACTCTCTTTAATTTAAACTGCTAAAAGCAAAATAACTTATTAAAACTATTGAGTTCCTAAACACCCATTCCCTCTGAAACTTTTTTTATTTATAAAATGATGTTTGAATAGGTAAGACTTCTTAATACAACTATTGTATTAGAACACAGCACACTTCAGTGAACTGAACTAACCACCTCTAAAACTGTTCCAGAAGTTGAAAGCTCTTCTGTCACAGATGCAGGGGGTTCTACTCCAATAGAGATTCAACTGCATAATCAATAAACATCTTCCTAACTTTCACATTCTACGGTAAGTGCAAAAGTTAGTATAGTTTTGGTACAGCAAATACTCAGCAGGGAGTCGAGGGTGAAACAAATGAAGTGGCAGAATCATGTAATGATTAAAATACGTATGTATTTTACGTATTTGGAAGATAGTGAGCTTTTGCCCCCACTGTAAAAAAAATGGGGATCTACCTCATACCATATAGAAAAATTAACTAAAAATATATCAAAGACCTAAATGTAAGCACTAAAACTCTTAGGAAAAAAAGACATAAATTTTTGTGACCTTGGATGAAACAACAGTTTCTTCGATATGGCACCAAAAGCATAAGAAGGAACAAAATCAATAAATGGGACTTCATCAAAATTAGAAACTTTTGTCCCTCAAAAAATAACCACCAAGAAACTACAGGATGGGAGAACATATTTGCAAATCCTATATCTGATAAAGGACTTGCATCCAGAATATATAAAGAATTCTTACAATTCAATAACAAAAAGGCAACACAATTTTAAAATAAGCAAAACATCTGAAGAGACATTTCTTTAAGGAAAATGTACAAATGACCAAAAAGCATATGCAAAACTGTTCAACACAGTCATTAGGGAAATGCAAATCAAAATTATAGTGAGATGCCACTTCACTGAAGTATGTGGAGAAATCAGAACCCTCATACGCTGCTGGTGGGAATGCAAAATGGTGTAGCCACTTTGGTAAACAGTTTTGCGGTTCTCACAATGTTAAACACAATTATCATATGACCCCTCAATTATCAATTGAGTATATCAATTCATATACTCAAGACAAATGAAAACATATGTCCATGCAAAAACTTGTACATGAATGTTCAGAGAAGCATTACTCATAATAGTCAAAATGGATTACAATGGGACATTATTTGGCCATAAAAAGGAAACAAATACTGATACATACTACACCATGGATGAACCTCAAAAACATTACACTAAGTGAAACAAGTCAGACAAAAGGTGAAATATTGTATGATTTCACTTATAGGAAATGTACAAAATAGGCAAATCCATAGAGACAGCAGGTAGATTAGTCGTTGCCTGTGGCTGAGGAAGGGAGGAATGGGGAGCGACTGCTAACAGGCATGGAATTTCTTTTTGAGGAAACAAAACAGTCTGATATTACACACTGGTGACGGTCGTACAACTTTGTGAATATACCAAAAGCTGCCAAATTGTACACTTTAATAGGGTGACTTATGGAATATGATTTATATCTTAATAAAATGGGAAAACTTTCTTCGGAATACCAGAATGAAATACTAGATATTTCACCATAGTAAAGAAAATATGGCAATAAAGTCCCTAGAGTATGAAAAGAACTGCAAGAAGCAAAGTACCAAGAAAATGTGTGCAGGTCAAGCCCTAAGGTTTTCTGATAAACACATTACCAGAGTTTACCGAAAATAAAGTGCACTGCCAGAGACAGTGGCTCATGCCTGTAATCCCAACAGTCTGGGATTACAAAGAGGCTGAGGCAGGAGGATCACTTGAAGCCAGGAGTTCACGACCAGCCTGGGCAACACAGGGAGAATCCATCTTAACAAAAATTTAAAAATTAGCTAGGCCAGGTGGTACATGCCTATAGTCCCAGTTACTTAGGAGGCCAAGATGGGTCACTTGAGCCCAGGAGTTTGAGGCTGCAGTCAGCTATGATCATGCCACTGCACTCCCATCTGGGCAACAAAGATCCCATCTCCTTTAAAAAAAAAAAAAAAAAAAGTGCAGCCAGCCGTGGTGGCTCACACCTGTAATCCCAGCACTTTGGGAGGCCAAGGCGGATCACTTAAAGTCAGGACTTTGAGACCAGCCTGGCCAACATGGTGAAACCCCATCTCTACTAAAAATACAAAAAATTAGCTGGGCGTGGTGGCGGGCGCCTGTAATCCCAGCTACTGGGGAGGCTGAGGCAGGAGAATCACTTGAACCTGGGAGGTGGAGGTTGCAGTGAGCCGAGATAGCACCATTGCACTCTAGCCTGGGCGACAAGAGTGAAACTCCGTCTCAAAAAAAGTGCACGTTCCTACAGTCTGCCCTTCTGTCCCAGGCAGGCAGACCTAAAGGTACTAACCTCACTCCTATTTCTTTCTTAGTCTGTCACACATGCAAATATTAGTGGTCAGTACTTTAATAGTATTATTCATTATAAAACAGTTCAGACATATAAAGAGGTACTGAAAATAATTTTAATGTATATTATACACCCACTACCCAGCTAAAGAGATAAAATAGTATACATTCAATTATAATTTCTCCTACTTTATTTATTAAATATTTATTTATTAAATAAATATTAAATAAATTTAAATATTTATTAAATATTTATTTGCCCTTTTAGAAAAAATAATTTGAACTGTGACTACACTCTTTCTCTCTTGGTTAAACCCATCTGTACTAAGCCTACATATATGGCAAATGGAGTAAAACTAAGACATCCTTGTTCACCCAGGGACTCTTAAGCGACTTGACAAGCAACATTTACCACCTACAAAATCTCTATCACTCTCAATTTTAACAAGAGAAGAAAACACTTCCACATTTCAACAGCAATAGTAATAGAAATGAAAGTCAGAAAATGACCACAGGGTTCTTTCCATCCAAACTTTTCACTGTCACTTAGTCACAGGCAAAGCCTCCACCATCCACCTTTCCTCATGAACGGTCATCCCAGCACACTTCTCACTTTAATATCTATCTTATTTTTCAAGGCATTTTCACAAACATCTAATTAACCCTGCAAAGTAGATAAGGCAGCTATTTGTATACCCACTTTTACAGAGTTAGAAAAACAAAGTGATTATGAGCACAAGACTGGAGTCAAGCAGGGCTTGAATTCCCTGTTTCACTATTTCTTAGCAATGTGGCCTTGGACACTTTTAATCTTTCTGAACTGCAAAAATAAATACGATAATGTCTGGCTTACGGGATTGTTATAAAGATTAGACTACACAATGTACATAAAGCACTCAGCACATAATCTGGTACAAAACAAGCACTAAGTGAATGTAGCTGCTGCTGTCATTGTTGCTGATTTTGTTGATTATGCAATATCCTACACAGAGGAGCCAAGACTGAAACCTAGATCTTCTTGAATCCACACAATATTGCTTCATTCTCAAATGGTCACACCAGGAGTCCTATTTGTACAAAGCAGACTCTATCATTTCCAGACAATGCCTCCCCGTTTTCTTCTAGACAACATGGTGATCACTTTAGGATTTTAAGAAGCAAAGGCCAATAGTAATACCAACAACTGCTAACATCACAAGAGATAACCAGAGATTTTGTGTGTCTCACATACCATCTATAAAGGTGTCTTGTCCTCCTTCCACCAAAAAAATAAAACCTTTATCAAGCTTCTACATCAAACTATCAATTTACAGGATATATAGAGGGCAGAGCAACATGTTTAACCAAACTGCAATCCTGACTCTAGGAAATTCTACAGGACAACCACCCAGGTTCTTCAAAAGTAAATTACAAAGAAAAAAAAGCGGATGGGGGGAAGAAGGAATCTACAAATTTTAAAAAAGACTTGAGACATTTCATTCATTAAAATTATTTTAAATTCTCCCCCAAAAAAGGCAATATCAGCCCCATGTACATCTGCTTGGGGAAATGATTATGCTAATGACATAACCAGAATATTCAGGAATATTCTAGACTTTGGGACATTCCACTTTTTTTGTCATTGCAAATAAATTCACTAATGTTCTGGTTTGTAAAAGAAAGACAATAACAACACATACAGACTTTACTCTGCCTATGCTATAACCTAATATAAAAGTCTTATTCTGAAGAGTATTCTTAAAACGATGGGTTCACAAATTTTTTAAATAAGCCCCCCTTTTCCTTCCCAAATCCACAAAAGATGGCTGGAGCAAAAGTCAAAGAAAAAAATGAGAATAAAAGTCATAATTATAAAATGAAATTTTCACAGTTTTCTTTGTAATTAAAGCTTAAAAGAAAGCTAACACCATCAATAGGATTAGCTGTCAAAGGGAACCTTCCCAGAAGTAACCCATCTATGATATGACTTGAGATATCTTAATAAAAATTATGGCTCCTCCTTGTCAGGAGGAAGTAGCTAGCTTAAGGTAAATTAAATGAAAATTAATCTGAAATTTCAATATGAGCACATGCTACAATGAAATTACTTGCTTGTTTCCATATTACTCCAAACAGGATTAGAGACCGTTCACAGGGTGTATTAGAATTAAAAAGAAAGAAGAAATTGGGCATAGAGAAAATGAGGGAGGAAAATAAAATAAAGTCAGAGGTCGGTTTACCACACAAACCATATGCCATAAGGTCCTATACAGTTATAAGAGAAGGAACACACATTTGACTCTGAGTTCCCTTCCAAAGAGAGAAATAACCATCAGTTACAAAAGTCAAGATGACTGCATAATACAAGTGAACCAGCTGGTCAAAGGAAACACAGCTTTTCCTGGTACCGAGACCCGGAGAAAGAATTACTACCATAGATTCTAATGATGTTGATGAAGATGATAAAAAACAATAGATCTGAAATGTTTCCAACATAAAGAAATGATAAATGTTTGAGGTAATGGATATCCTAAATATCCCGATTTGATCATTATACATCATATGCATGTATCAAAATATCATAGGCACCCCATAACTATGTACTATTTATTTTAAACATTTAAAAAAAAAAACAAAAAAAAACAGCAGCTCACCTTTACTGTATATGTTCTGGACCAGGCATGACCTAAGCATTTTGTACATATAAACTCACAAAATTCTCACAACCACTTTGTGGAGATAGATACTATCATCCCTATTTAATAGATGAAAAGGCTGAGGCGCCAAGAGGTTAAGTAACGCAACAACTAGATAGTAGCAGAGACAGCCAGAATTCAAGCTTAGGAAATCTGGCTCCAGAGCCCATACTCCTAACACAGACCCTCATCCACAAAGCTGTCTCCCTTTGAATATAAGTATTTGCTTCCAGCTAAAGACAATATTTGCCCATCACATATTAGCTCATTTTATGAGCTCATCTTAGTCCTCCAGATGAGCCACTAATAGTAACAGTAGTACTGTAATAGTAGTAACAACATCAACAAGGACACTGAGATAAAGGAGATAATATCCTCACAATAATTCTACAAGAGGAGCGCTAAATTTCATAAAGCTGTTTGTTTTAATAGCTCTCAATAAATGTTTATTGCATTACACCAAAGAATAACTCTGCAAAAGCAATTCTATCCCAGTCTAAAACAATGCAATCAACATACTCTCTGGTATTCTTGCCTAGTCCAGTAAAAACTGATTATTTCTAAAGCAATGGATTGAATGAGTTTTAAGCAGTTCTCAAAAAAATGCTGTTTCTAGGTTTTTTAATAAAAATCACGGGGCAGAGTATGTGGATACATACTTGCTAGAGTGAAGCTATTCCATACTGCCAATTATAGGTACTATATATATTTCACAGTCAATCAAATGCAGTCAAGTGAATATTCTCTTACGATAATTAAGGAACATAACCACTAAAGATGCCTAAGTAGCCTGCCAACCCACCTCTCCACGGAGGTGAGCCAAGAAAGTAACGAGCCGAAATTACCCTCTGAAAATGATTCTGAATCTGCACCAATGGACAGTCAAATTGAGTCCCAAAGTTCTATAGCCTTCAATGTCATCACAATGATTTTGACCCCAAAGTCCTCAAAGCAAGAGTTTCCCAGCATTCAGCTCAGCCATAAATCACCTGAATAAAGCAGCCATAGAGCGTCCAACTGAGACATGTACCCCCAGCTAACTAAATCATTAGCCAAAGAGAGAAAGAACTATCAGTTCCAAAAGTCATGATGACTACGTAATACAAGCGAACCAGCTAGTCAAAGGAAACACAGCTTTTCCTGGTAACGAGACCTGGAAAAAAATTTACTACATAGATTCTAATGATGATGATGATGATGATGCCAACAGGGGTCTGGATTAGCAAGGACTCTTTCAGTTACAAAAGACAGGAACACAATGCAAACCAGCACAAGCAAACTGGCAACTGATTAGTTCATTTAACTGGGAAATATTGGGTGGATCTAATATAGAGTGCAACTAGATCTAAAGGCTCCAATGGCTCCCAGTGCTTATGCACTGAAGCATGTGACAGTGAGTGTGTGTGTGAGTGAGTCTGTCTGTCTCAGTCAGCTCTGCTTTACTCTGTATGTTGGCCTCATTCTTTCCTATGGCAGATGGGCTTCCTTCAAGGCACTCTCTATGTTAACTCAGCTTAGCAACTCCAACGGGATGAACCTGTCCTTCATCTAATATGTTTTTCAATCTCAAGGAAGGACTCAACCTACTTAGGTCGTCACATGGCCATCCAGCAGCAATCACTGTGTCCAAGAGAATTAAGTGTTATGACAGACCAAGCCTGAGTCACATGCCCATCCTTTGGGCCAAAGGGAAGGATGCTATGACCTAAAAAAAATAAAAAAGAATGGGGGAAGGGGTGTTTACTACACAGTTTAAATTAACAGCTACCATAAAAAAAAGTCTTCAAGACAGAGACTTTCACTTTTTAACTCTATATACTTCCTTTTCTTTGGATTTGTTATTAAAATGTCATCATTTATTTTATATGGTTCATTATTCAACATTAAAAAGGAAAAAACAGTCAAGGGCAGTGACTCATGCCTGTAATCCCAGCACTTTGGGAGACCGAGGCGGGCAGATCACCTGACGTGGAGAGTTCAAGACCAGCCTGACCAACATGGAGAAACCCCGTCTTTATTAAAAATACAAAATGAACTGGGCATGGTGGTGCATGTCTGTAATCCCAGCTACTTGGGAGGCTGAGGCAGGAGAATTGCTTGAACCCAGGAGGCGGAGGATGCAGTGAGCCAAGGTTGCCCCACTGCACTCCAGCCTCGGCAACAAGAGCGAAACTCCGTCTCAAAAAAAAAAAAGAAAAAATTTCGAAAAAAATATTGGAACATAGTCAGAAAGTCTAAGGTTTAAAAAGTTCAGGATTGATGACTTTAGGAATAAAACAGGGAAAAAACAAGCCTCATGGACAAATAAGGATCTAAGCTTCCTAGCAGTTCTGCACACTTGGCCAACACTGATAGTTGGCCAACTATTTTAACCACCACCCAATAGTCCTTAACAAACCAAGCATTAGAAAGGCAAACAAAAAATGGAGAAAACAGGTTTTAATTAATTAGCAATATGTTGATAATGGGGGAAAATGACTTCTAAGGATACTAGAGAAATTTTGTGAACTCCTCAGACAGCAAAAGTCTCCAAAAGTATCTAAGCCCTTTACTCCCTCTATCATTTTTCTTACCTGTAATCTTACCAGTTAAACCATATATGTAGGAAAGTCCTGGATCAGGTATACTGAAGTCAAATATTCACTTTCTGCTTCAAATATCCACTCTAAAGATGGTAGCAAACTAAAAAAATCCATAATACCCCTAAAATAGACACACTAGTAAAATTTCTCCTTTAACTGTCCCAAAGGCTACCATTCAGTACTTGTAAGTTCTTTTCACAAATAAATTTAATAATAAAAATTTCATTTAGGTTGACACATAAAAGCAATTCCTCTTTTCTTCAATAACTCCAAGCAGGGTCTACCAATTTTGGTATTCATCGCTAAAGAAAATCAATTCTGCTATAGTAAGGCAAAATCATTTACTCCTCACCAAATATTCATGTTCTTACCCACACTTCCTAGCCCCTTAAGTAGTACCCTAGTACCCTATGACTACTTTTAGCCGATAGTCTATAAGAAGAATTGATGTGAGTCACTTTAGGGCCAAAGCCACAGTAATCAAGGAGGCTTCATGTTCTAGATGGTACACCAAACCTACTTTATTAACTAAAAACGCTTTTTTCATGTTCCATGGGACTACGCCATAAGCAACATTCCAAAGCCCACAAATTGAATTCAAACCCACTTCCTCTAGAAAACCTACCCAGATCATACTAGGCTTCTAGTATCATCGGTAACAAACATGTATGTATACTGTGGGTAGAGCATTATGAAAGCACTGTGGTACAAACTAGTACAATAAATAGTCTCTATCCACTATAATTTACAACCTGGAAGGAAAGGATACACGTAAAAACAGAGACAAGTAGCCAGGTGCAGTGGCTCACGCCTGTAATCCCAGTACTTTGGGAGGCCGAGGCAGGCAGATCACCTGAGGTGAGGAGTTCAAGACCAGCCTGGCCAACATGGCAAAACACTATCTCTACTAAAAACATAAAAATTAGCTGTGTGTGGTGGTGCACATCTGAAATCCCAGCTACTTGGGAGGCTGAGACAGGAGAATCGCTTGAACCCAGGAGGCGGAGGTTGCAGTGAGCCAAGATCATGTCACTACATCCAGCTCCAGCGACAGAGCAACACTCTGTCTTAAAAAAAAAAAAAAAAATACAGAGACAAGTATACGTGATAATAAATTTCAAGTGAGTGAAAAAATAGTTAAGTGCTAGATAAGTTTCCATATATCTCAGTTAAAAACTAAGCCATATACTCTCATGTGACATATTTCATATTGCTGTATATTATTTTTAAATTCATGTATGATTTATAGCAAATGAGACTCCCTTATAGGGGTTATAATCTCCTTGAAAGGCAAGAATCCTAAAATATAACTACTTTACGTGCCCCATATTATCAAACAACAGATATGCAATTAAAATTTGTATTTTATTGTGAAGACTGTGTTGAAAAATTAAAACAGAAATGTAGTAATCCTCAATACATGAGGATTTTGTGTTTCCATCACTGTAAAGAAGACAGAGGAAAGAACCCAAGTTTTTCTGTCACCCGGGACAGGTAGCGCTCTACACTGGAGAACAATGACTCACCAGGCTACTCCAGACTTCTGAGCATATCCCTTTACAGCCAACTTCTTATGTTGTGGAACAACAAGTTCTCCAAGCAATATCAGATTTCCAATTCAATTTCCTAAATACCCTGAAACTAGTCAAGAAAATCCCTAGTTTATCTGTGAGTATTCCAGGAACACGCACATGCGTGCACACATGCACACATTCACACCCACAAAAGGTCTATTTCTCTAAGTATATTCATAAGTAGCATTATGATTTAATCAATATGACTTGGCAAATATTGTAATATCTATGTGTGTAAGACAATGCAGAGGACAAAATATAAAACATAATCCCCATTTGCCATTCTCACACCCTAATATAGGAGACAGGACACACAAAAACAAAAAATTTCGTAAGGTACAAGGTTGTACATGTGAAGTATTAAGTGAATAACTAGGAAAATAAATACTGAGAGTTCACAGAAGGAATTGATTACTTTTAAATTTTATGGTCTGAACACTTAATAAGCAAGGTGAAATCTGAGTTGAGCTGTAAAGGATAGGTAGAATTTCAAGAGGCATAGACTAGATTAAGGGAGAACATTCCTTGGAAAATAACATATAAAGAAGTAGAAAGAGAAAAGCTCAAGAGATGTTTAGAGGACAAAAAACTGACAATTTTATTTCAAAACACAATTTATTGGGGCAGACTAGTGGGAAATGAACCCAGGAAAGAAAGTTGGTGCCAGACACTGGAAAGCTTTTTTGTTCCAGGCTAAGGAACAACTTTATCTTGACGGTAATGAGGAACCACTGAAGGTTTTTTTGAGCAAAACAGTACCATTAAAGTAAAAATTAGGATAATCATTCCAAATCAAAATTTGGGACATACACGAAGAAGGAACTCACTGGGCAGTGGGACCACTTTGCTTGATCAATTAATTAATTGTTTGACCAATAATTAAGCACCAAAAGAAAAAAAAGAATAATAATTAAGCCTGAATTAGAATGGTATCAGTGAGGAGAAAAGAGCCTACAGAACTTGCAAAGTGTTTTTAGCATATGTCAAATCAGACCCAAAGAATTCTAGAAAGCTGAAATTCAGATGCTAAAGATAGGTCAAAAGCACAACAACTGTGAATCCCAGCCTACCCAGCAGGGATACTTGAAGCAAAGTGAATTGAAACTGGGCTCTTTATATATATTCCTGTCTCTACATCCATACAATAGGTCCACTCTTTTTAATTGGGGGTTAAGGTGATACAGATGGAAAATAACATATATAAAAGCAGCCAAGGGATGGAGGGCCAGGTAGTTGTGCAATAAACAGACAGAATTCAAACACCTGTAAAAGCCAAAGGCACTGCCATCACATCTATTGCAAAGTGGAAAAACAGACTGCACATCTGGTCATACGGTGGGCTTGAGTAATGACATCAGATATATCCATCAAACTTGGCAAGAGGGTAAAACTGGATGAATAGAGTTACTGAGGTCCCACTCCTCAAAAGCAGAGATCCTAAACCATTGGGGGAGGTCATGGACCCTTTCAGGAATTTGGTGAAAGCTCTAGATCCTCTCCCCAGATAAATATATAGACTCACAAAATTTTACATACAATTTCAAAGTGCTTACAGATCCCCTAAAGCCTATCTAGGGGCTCTTATTCTATGAACCCCAGGTTAAGAATTTTTGGTATAGAATCATGATAGCCATTTTTATGACATATCTCATGGTTTAAAAGTTTCTAAATAAGAAGCCATTATACTTATTTATAATTTATATATACTGCACACCAAATCAATAAATTTGTGTACATATAGCATACACAAAAATGGAAATTAAAAAGAATATTTATTATAGCAAGTAAACAAATTTTTAAACATTTACTTTTCTTATTGATGGCACAAAAACTCTGTGCTTTTCCCAATATTGTTATTAATAAACACCATTCACTACTTTTTGTGACAGCAATGTAAATGAACATGGTTTGTTATTTTTATATCTTGCTTTCATACTTTGTAATATAGCAACTTGAAGGTCTGGTTCTAAATTCAGTTCATTTTTATGAGATATAACTTTTATTTGGTTTTAATGGTTATCATAGCTGAAAAACGTTACCTCACAAAGATGAATAAAACCAAAAGAAGAACTCCATTACTGGGTGCACTGAATAAAACATGATATTCAATTTCCAATCCCATTCACCATTTAAGCAAAGGTTTTTGCCAAAATTCAGCTAGTACATTTCCATATCTTCTGATGGCCATCAGTTGTTCTTATAAACTAATCAGATGGTATTGCCTTTTTGTGTTTTCAGCAGATGGGCTCAAAACCACTAAATACCTCTTTTACAAGATTTTTATACAGGTTAGAAAATTCTGTTTCCAAGTTCAAGTATACATACACAAAAAGCTCTTAAGGTAACACACATAATTTTCAGCAATTAAATTCCATAATAGAAATAATTCTAAATATCCATTTTCAATATCCTTTCTCTACAGCATTAAATTTTTTGTTGTTGTTCTGAAAGATAAGATACTTTTTGAATCACTGTTAAGAACTTATCCTATTTATCTCAAAGGGGCAGATTAAGTGTGTTTGCTAGGTAACATACCACGTATAGCCACGTTTCACAGAAGGTAGTAACAAACTTGGGACATTCGTCTTTTTGTGAAAAAATACTGAGTAAGTCATCTTTAAATTAGATCATTCTTAATTCCTCTGCCACAAGGTGACCAGTTAAACTCTATGAAATCGTATAAAAAAGATCTGCGTAAGTGATCTCTACTGCAATACAAAATAGTGTTAATAGTTTACTATTTAAAATAATAAACCTAAAATCCAGTTACCCAAGCCCCTGTAAACTACAAACCACCACAACAGACTGAAAGAGAAGAAACATGCTCATAGACCTCTAGTATTTCTTCCATTTCGCAGATAATTTAATGTTAAGAAACTACTGGCCGGGCGCGGTGGCTCCCACCTGTAATTCTAGCACTTTAGGAGGCCAAGGCGGGCGGATCACCTGAGGTCGGAAGTTCGAGACCAGCTTGACCAACATGAAGAAACCACGTCTCTACTAAAAATACAAAATTAGCCAGGCATGGTGGCACATGCCTGGGCGACAAAAGCAATACTCCACCTCAAAAAAAAAAAAAAGAAAAGAAAAGAAAAGAAAAAAAGAAACTACTGTGCTAAAAGTGCCTGGGGTCCCAGGAGTGAAGGCTCTTTAACAGCCTACCCAGCAGGGATACTTGAAGGGATACTTCCAACCAATTTCTGCTGTATGCTATCAAAGTTTCAAAGGACCTATCTTTAAAGGTACCCCAATTACACTGTATCATCTCTGAATTACTACCAGTTTGGCAAAAGACACACCACAGCACATTCAGTGACACTAGTTGTCTTCAACGCTGTTCCCTCCGTGTAATGAGTAACATAGGCTAGGGGCATCAGTCAAATAACAGACAGGGCTGGAACAAGGTCCAAGACTCTTCATGACACATCCTGCCTTAAATCCTTTTTGGAACATGGCAAGGCATAAATAAATCAGTAAAACAAATCATGAACTATAAATGAGAGCCAGGGGCTTCCAACTTATATGACCAATCTCATTTATACAATCAGATACACTTATATCTATACAAAGAGACAATTTTACACTGAACAAACAAGTCCACTCCATCATCTTAAAGAATGCCAAGTGATAACACACTGTTTAAAAGGCCGGCTGTGGTGGCTTACGCCTGTAATCCCAGCACTTTGGGAGGCCGAGGCGGGTGGATCACGAGGTCAGGAGTTCGAGACCAGCCTGGCCAACATAGTGAAAGCCCGTCTCTACTGAAAATACAAAAATTAGCCAGGCGTGGTGGCAGGCGCTTGTAATCTCAGCTACTCGGGAGGCTGAGGCAGGAGAATCACTTGAATCTGGAAGGCAGAGGTTGCAGTGAGCAGAGATTGAGTAACTGCACTCCAACCTGGGTGGCAGAGAGACTCCATCTCAAAAAGAAAAAAAAAAGAATACTTACTGCTTAAAAAAAAAAGTCTGTGGTATGAAACAGAAGATAAAATGGAAAAGAAGTACACGAAGAACAATATAAAGGACATCTAGAGGGGATGAAATTAGACCTGATAAAACAAAGGGCCATAGAACGAGGCCGGAGGAATGTTGGAATAATGCAATCCTGGTTGGTCCAAAATTCATCTATATATTTAATAAACTCAAATCAGCATCTAAGAACCACTGGGAGGTTAAAATACTTTTTTAAAGTTGATGGCAGGATTTGCCTTATCAGTAACAATATATAAACCAGTAAGGAACTGTCACATATTAAATAGATGTATCTCTTTTTGGAATAAATAATGCAGAATCAGAGAAAAGGGAGTATAGAAACAGCACATCAAAATGTAGACTTCAAAATAGTGGGGAATTATTAAAATGAATACGTTAATAAATCATGTTGGATCAACTGGCTAACTCTTGGGCAAGTATCATGTAATATGCATATCTCACATCACATGTAGGTTAAGGCATAATTTATAATCAAAAGTAAAAAATAAAAAAGTTAATTCAAAAAAATATAAGGCAGTGAAAAAGATTTTGTACTAACTTCTATTCAAAAAAAAAAAAACATATAATCTGTATTTAAATATACATAAAAATGAGTGAATAAGTTCCCAGTGTGGGTAAGCCTTACATATGGAATCATTTCAAAAACCAAAAATATAAAATTTGGGGTATAAAACCTGCCAAGAAAAGATCCACGTAAATTTGGAAAATTGACATTTCTCATTTTCATCCATATCTACATACTTACTACATACTGCTCCCCACCACCTCCCTCCATTAAAATCCACCAATGTTTTGTTACTACACCTAGACGATATGCTTCCCTCTCCCACTTCAGTTGATGCCACACTCCTTGCACTTTCCCCTGCATTACTTCCTGTCTTTTCATCTTTGCTATTTAATCTTCCTGAATATACTGTTCTCCTTGTCCCTATTCTTAAAGAAATAATCCCCTGCCCTCAATGCTTTTGTCTACCACCAAGCCCTCCATAAAACTTGCCCTGATCTTTCTCAAATGAAAATACAATAATCACTCCCTCTCCCTGAATGTTCAAAGTACTGTTTCAGGACCTGTCTCACAGCACTCATCACATTCAATTAGTAGCATAGGTATTTGTATGTTTGTCTTATCACCTCTCTCAGGTCATAATCTCCTTAAGAACAGGATCTATATCTTATCGGTTAATTTCCCAATAACCGCTATCTTTTTACAGCACACTACCTTGAACAAAGTATGTACTCATATAACTATGTCTTGAACGAATGATTGAGTAGTTACTTAAAAATTCAATTACAGACTACCTGTACCATTTAGGATAGAGAGGGAGATATTAGACATTGCAGAGTAACTTTTTATTTCTTCCAAACAAATTCACCAAAGTAAAGTCAATATTACACATACAGATGTTTTCAAAACTCAAGGACATTTCATCCTTCAACTATCTGGTCAAATACGATGTGATATGTTTATATACATACATATACTCACAATAGAATATCTTCTGTTAACTAATCAAATCTATGCTTGATAATAAAAGTATGTAAATGTTTTAACCACACAGGCAAACTGAAATTTTAAGATAAAATCAACCATTCAAATTACAACTGGAATCACAGAGAATGACCAAGCAATTTGTTCCAAAAAAACAAAAACAAAACCAAAGCACGCTAAGCTTTAGCTATTTAAATACCAACAAAACTTGACAGGCAGAATTTTATGGCCAAGAATCCAAAACCAACCAAAGATAAGCTTAGCTGGGTAAAAGCACCAAAGAATCAACATTACTGAAGTACAAAGGTGAGACCAGAAACAGCACAAGAATCTCTTTTTTTTTTTTTTAAGATGGAGTCTCCCTCTGTCACCCAGGCTGGAGTGCAGTGGCGCGATCTCGGCTCACTGCAACCTCTGCCTCCCTGATTCAAGCAATTCTTCTGCCTCAGCTTTCTGAGTAGCCGGGACTACAGGCTTGCGCCACCACACCGCGCTAAGTTTTGTATTTTTAGTAGAAACGGGGTGTCACCATATTGGCCAGGTCTCGAACTCCTGACCTCATGATCTGCCTGCCTCAGTCTCCGAAAGTGCTGGGATAACAGACGTGAGCCACCACGCCCGGTCCACAAGAATCTTAAAGTGACATTTTCATTAAGTAACTGGTATGTATGGCTCCCGGGTTATCAGAAAGGAATGAGACTGCAGGAGTCTCCACAACACATGTATTCAAGAGAAAGAAAGTTCAGAAAGAAAAAAAAAAGCATAAGGTGGCCAAGTGTGATGAACATGCTTGAAGAGAAGTCAACTGAAAGGTATGAATATGATTTCCACTCAGTAGGCTTGAACTCAAATGTCATCCCTAACACCTACAAGCTGTGCAATCTTACGTCAGCCACTTAACTTCCCTGAGCCTTGTTTCCTCATGTATGAAATGTAATATGTAGAGCTAGCACAGTACCTGGCTCAGAGACAATATTCAGTAAATATTTGCTGACTGTGAATGAGGGCCTTACAAGAAAAGCAGACATTTTTCTGCAGATATTTTTGTAGTTTTTGAGAGAACGGTCTTAATTAATTCCTGATTAATACCTTCTTACAATATTTTAGAGTCAAATTTCGGTCACACACAAAAAAAATGCTCCCTTCCTCCTAGCTTACACATTACTCAAAAGCTTACAAGAATTCTTATAATTTAAAATCTCTTTGTGATATTTTAACTTTCAATACAAAAAGTAACTCTCATAAAGAAACCCCATTCCCAACTGCATCTGCATGGACTTAGTCTGCTCAGCTGTAACATTAAGAAGGCCGACCTAAATGATCATTTAAGGTTCTTTTACTCTAAATGTTGTAGTTCACGGCATCTCAAGCATTTTCCAATCTGTTTAGGAAAACCAATCAACATACACTAAAAAGAGAATCTCTCTCAAAAGAAGGAGCGAGAAAGAGAAGTTTATTATATAGAACAGAATAACTAATGCTAAGGGAGTGATAAAAATCAAGCTTTCTTGAAAACATACCAGCTTTGATGCTGTTTTTGAAGGTCACGAGAACATAAAGGAAATCCAATTTAAATGAAGAAAATGGAACATGTAAAAGCAAAGACACAAGATATCTATGATTATCATAATACTTTCTTCATTGTTTAACACTTTACAGTTTGCGAAGCATTTCTGCATATGCCATCTACAGCAAATTTTCTGGAATGGGAAATGAAAGAATCAGTTTAAATGATTTACATTTGATAAATTTGCCCACAGAAAGTCTCCTCTGAAAACAATAACATAAAAAAAAAATTTTTTTTTAGAAGGGAATTTCTTCAGCATTTATGTGTAGGATAAATTAAGAGAGGTAAATGCATGCAAGCAAACAGCTGTAAACCTACAAATCATAGAATTTTAAAACAAGAAGAAATGTGAAATTAGACCAATATGCTCATTTAATGATAAAGAAACTCAGGCCCACAGAGTCAATGTGACTCCTATTACTCCATGTGCAAATGACAGGAGGACCAGATTGCAGAACCAGAAATAAAGGAAAAAATTTGAGAAATTACAAAGAAAAGAATGCGAGAATCTGGTGATGAATTCGCTAATGAAACACCCATTTGTTAGCTAGTCATTAATGTCTATGTGCCAATCACATGCTAAACATATTTAATAATTTATTTTAAAGATTACAAAATGAGGACAAGTACATTACTTCAATTTTAAATATAAAAACTGAAGTTTAGTGTGGTTATAGCTCAAGGCTACATCAACCTAAGTAAGTATCTGGAAGAGCTAGACACTTCTGTCTGTCTGAAGTCAGCGCTCCATTTCTAAAAGATGCTTTAAAATTGCTTCACAATTATAAGCTGAAAGGGCAAAAATGAAGCATCACTCTGGAAAAACTGGATAATCCAGTGCAATTAGAATTCTGGTCCTGATAATGGCTGCATTTTGCTTCTGTGCTTGCACCTATTTTTATGAGTCTGGCCTGTCTGTGCCTAATGGTCAGGTCAGGGCTACTCAGTAAAACCAAACATCCCTGCCCTCCATACACTAAAACACACTCTCGGGGAGCGGTAAGAACAAAATATATCTAAGATGAGGGTGAGTCTTCCATAACTCCTCGAGTGACTAGAGCTTCTATTTTGGCATAAGCTACTTATCGTTTAAATATGATAACCATACTAAGCTTTTCCAAAAGCCTATCACTCCAAGGAGCCTCAAAAATTCAGTGTTGCAGATGGGGTTATGGGGAAAGAAGCACGGATACAACTCACTTTACTTAAACTTATCGAATTGGACTTATATGTTGGTATCAGTGTTTTATAATAATTTCCCTTATTCAGCCATGTATCCTGCAGAAATACATAATAATCATTTCTATACATTAATCCAAATACTACATGACCACAAACCATTTTCCAGAACTAAGCTATAAAAAAAGCAAGCAAGAATGGTACCTAGTTGCCACTAGGCCATTTTATGATCTCTGACATCAAATGTTGAAAGGCGCAAGGTCTAACTAAAATATAAAGAAAAGGGAAGGTTTTAAATGACTAGACCTCATCTTCAATGTTAAGAATAGAACATGAGGCCTGTCCTTAGTTGCCAATCGCCAATGGCTAAACTACTGGCTAATCTGGGAAAGCAGCAATTTTAAAAAGTCCTTTCCTACAGTCTAGTCTTCCCAAATGGGTAGGAGAGTTATCTAAGATAGGGAGAAATGTATACGGTTCTGCGGCCCAGATCAGATACAGTGTTCTAACATCCACCTCCTGAGACACATGGTTTTCACCCGAGCCCACACCCACCACAGCATTCAATATTTGCAAGTAATGCAAAATGGAACCCTCCAAAACATTTTTGGACCTCTGCCAGGAGGTCCTCTGAGAATCTCTGTTATAATCATATTTAGAAGGCAAAAACCACTGCCAAAACAATCATGAGCATCACAGGGATCTCCTATGCGCCATGACTTAGATTCTACTCCGTGTTGTGCGCTCGTATTGACCTCCCACACCTGCCCTAAAATGAAAACGATGTTAAGCCACATGGCTTAAGGCCAACCAACTTTGTAAGACATGCAACATAACATTCAAACAATGTGGAGTCCTTGGGAGACACAGAAAAAAGACAAACTAAAGTACAGAACAGAGGTAGTATCGAAGAGAAGGTATATGAAATTGATGACAACCAAACAGGGAGAACGAAAATGGCCTTGAAAAACAATTATAAATCACAGTCTGGTATACAGATTCCCGATACAGATAATAGGGAAAAGAATTTCGGCCGGGCGCGGTGGCTCATGCCTGTAATCCCAGCTCTCAGGGAGGCAGAGGCGGGAGGATAGCTTGAGCCCAGGAGTTCGAGACCTGCCTGGGTAATATAGCGAGACCCTGTTCTCCACGAAAAGGAAAAAAAAAAAAAAGAATTTCAAGAAATGCCCAATACCCCCTCTCCAACCACTCGACCTTTCAGCACCTCTCTACCACCCTCATCACTTACTCAACATTTAGTCCTAGTGAAGACCGCTCACTGGATTAGCAGGATCAAGAGGACATGCACAGAACATTCCATTCTGAGAACAACATCTTTAAATTATTTAGGCTTGTTTACCACCCTTCCCTATAGAGTAAAAGCATGATATGTTGCCAGCACTTTCACAATATATACCAGTTAGCACCATAGCAACCCAATCTTCTGCCCACCAAAAGATTAACACATAAGTAGAAAACAGGAAATTCAACAAAAATTAAAGTTTGACCTTAGACTCCCTCAACAGTTAAATGTCTTAAGCAGGAGCAGTGTCTTTCCATCACACCCACTTCATGCTACCCTTACAGCTTCCTGGCATAAGCAAGTTCTTGAAATTATACAAACTGCTGCTTCTGTTTCCAGCCCAGATTTCTAGAAATGAAACCCTGGAATTGAGGGAGAAACAAAAACAAATGTTCGCAGAAAGAGGGAGGAAAAAGCAATGTCTATATAATCGTAATTTAAGTGAAACAATCACCATTAGCTACATCAAGCGCTTCCCCCCCCCACCCCCCCAGTAAAACCACTGCAGATCTAAAACACTCCCTTGGTTTAAACCACACAAAAAGCCATTCAATAGGCACAATCCTACAGGTTTTCTGAGAGAAATAAGGAAGAGATCAAGTATAAGCTATGTAAAATTCACGCTCTGCACCTTATAAAGCAAACCTCAATGCTGTTAAATAACCAGTAGAAAACATCTACAAAAATCAAACTAAACACCTGTTCTTATTAGCAGCAGTCCTCTATTTTCTCTCTAAACCATATATTCCCAACTCAGACCCTCTTTGTGACCCACTGTTCCCAAAGCATCGAGTCTGAAGAAGAAACAGAGAGAAAACATTTCGGACATTCGTTTACAAAACCAAATTGGACCTTTCCACAAAGTACAGGAGATAAAACAGAAACACTTCCATTTTATCTAATTTATGGCAAATAGTTCAAGGAATGACTATCTGTTAAGCTGAATCAAACCCCACTGCTACCTTTAACCCAAAACTATTTCTAGTTCAAGAGCCAAGAGACCCAAGCAAATAATACTTTCTTTTCACATTATTCTCAACATGAAGAAATCCGACTCCCTTCCTACAACATCATAGCTTCTGTGAAACAAGCTGAGGCCCCTCTGGTCAACTTTTGTTGTTATTGTTGTTGTTGTTTTGTTTGCTTTTTTTTTTTTTTTTGAGACTAGCCTCCAACCAATTTCAAGAGAGGAGACAAACCTCAAACAAATTTAACCCTTGAGATCCACCCCTCAACTGTACCATATAATCTACGCTTCACGGCAGTAATGTTTTAAGCAGACACTTGATTTCTTAATCACTGAAATGTAAGCACCAGCCCTCACAAATCATCGCCACAGAGATTCCTCTTGGCATCCACAGAGGGTGCTGGGGCTGCAAGTCACTCAAGAACCCTTCACTTACCAACATCACACTCGACATTAAAAATTCACCCTCTCCGAAGAAAAAATGTCACCTTCTCCACAAGGACACCTGCCTGTTCAACACCTCTACAAGAAACGAGGAGGGCCAAGCATGAGAGGCTAACAGACCCTCCAGCTTAAAAGTTTTCCTTCCCAGGAAACTCTCCGGCCACAACACCGTGGCCTGTCCTTGTCACACACACACAGGCTGTATTGTCAACCCCTCCGTCTTCCTCTAACGTCGTCAGACTGGGCAGTGTCTACCCATGGGGGTAACTGCTTTTAAAAAAATTAAAAAGCAGCCACCACAGCTGGGTAGTAAGGACTGGAGACCCTGGTGTCCGATTTCTTCAGGTCTTTTCCAAGGGACTAGAGAGCGGCCTGAATTCTGTCACTGCCCACTAACCAACCCCACCTCCCAATCGCCCCTCGTCAACATGTTTGCTTCCCTTCCTCGGCCCTTTCGGCTGAATCCCAGGAAGGGGACCAAACATCGGCCGCGACAGGAACATGTCCAGTGTCCATCCCATGTCTACCTCCGAAACCCCTTCTCGGGAGAAGGGGC